>NW_026111450.1:0-5097 GCF_024679095.1 Eriocheir sinensis | reverse complement strand
TTCCTTAATATCAATTCTTTCTTATATTGAGCAACGGATAAGATAAACTAACAAAAACAAACAGTTCTCGTACCTAAAAACTTCATAATAATCAAGTCTTCTCTCTACTTAAGAAAAGGGTATGAAAACTATATTAAAGACAACCAGTTCTCGTTCTTTTACCTTCCTTAATATCAATTCTTTCTTATATTGAGCAACGGATAAGATATACTAACACCTCTCCTCCCGAAATTGACCTCTCTTTCGGCCACCTCTTTTGATTCTTTTTTGTAGGAGCAGCGAGTAGCGGGCTTTTTTTTTTACTATTGTTTCCTTTTTTGTGTCCTTGAGCTGTCTCCTTTGTTGTAAAGAAAAAAAAAAAAAAAGGTTCTCTTCCCTAAAAACATCAATACCATCAATTCTTCTCTCTACTTAAAGTAAAGGGCTATGAAAACTATATTAAAGACAACCAGTTATCGTCCTTTTACCTTCCTTAATAACGCTTCTTTCTTATATTGAGCAACGGATAAGAAAAAGTAAAATACACAACCGGTCCTCGCCTCATCCCTTCCCAAGCCAAAGTTCTCGACGGCGGCGCGTGTGTGTGTGTGTGTGTGTGTGTGTGTGTGTGTGTGTGTGTGTGTGTGTGTGTGTGCGCAGGTTCAATTCACCTCAAAGCGAGAAGCGGGGAAATTCCCCTGCTGTGTCATTGTCTCCCCATTCTCCTCTCCTCTCCTCCTTCCTCCTCCCTCTCCTCTTACCCCTCCTTCCTCCCACTCTCCTCTCTCCTCCCATTCCTCCCCTTCCTCCTTCCTTCCTTCCCTCCTCCTCCCTCTCTCTCTCCTCTCTCCTCCTTCCTCTCCCTCCTCCTCACCAGCCTTCTCCTCCTTCCTCCCTCTCTCTCTCCTGCCTCCCTCCTCTCTCTCTCTCTCTCTCTCTCTCTCTCTCTCTCTCTCTCTCTCTCTCCAGTTTTCCTTCTCCCCTTCCTTGTAATCTGTCCCCTTCCCTCCCTCCCATCTTTATTCCTTCTTTTCCTTTCCTTCCTTCCTTTCTCTTTCCTCTCCTACCTTTTCTCATCTCCCTTTCTTCCAATCTGCTTTCCTCATTTTCTCTCCCATTTCCACTTTCCTTCCCTCTGTCCCCTGTTTCCATTCTTCTCTTCCTTCCTTTCTCATCTCTCTCCTTATCTCCTTTCCTTTCAATATACTTTCCTTCTTTTCCTCTTTTGTCCGTTTGTCCGTTCTTCTTTACCTCCTTCTCTCCTCTCCGGCTCTTTCCTCCACTTCTCCCTTCCCTCCAATCTACTTTCCTCCTCTTCCTCCCTTACCTTCCTCCTCCCATCCCTTCCCTTCTCGTCTCTACACTTCAAAAGACCAATCAAAATGTCCCAAGGTGTTTCTTTTATATTAATTCTCGTTTTCCTTTTCAAGTTACTTATTTTTTATTAGTTTTTAGTGTGACTGGAAAAGTAAAAGGATAAATGTCTAATTATACGTATTTGGTTATTTTTTTTTGGTTTTTGTTTCTTATATACAACCTCTGGCATTCGTTTTTTTTTTTTTTTTTTATCTCCGCCTCAGGAAGGTACTCACATCATTATCATTTTTCAGGGGAGTTTTTACGCAAGGCAGCATCAAATTACCTCCTCGTCCATATTACCTTACCTTACCTTCCCTCACCTTACCTACCTACTGCCTTTTCTCACCTTACCTCACCTTACCTTAGCTTACCTTAGCTTACCTTACCTCACCTTACCTTACCTTACCTCACCTTACCTTACCTTACCTTACATTACCTCACCTTACCTCACCTTGCCTTACCTTATCTTACCTTACCTTACATAACCCTATCTACCTACTCATGTTATTTTTCCTCCTTTCTCTGGTTTTCTCTCCCTTTCCTTACCTGAACTTACGTATTTCCTACTGTTTTTCCTTCTCTCTCTCTCTCTCTCTCTCTCTCTCTCTCTCTCTCTCTCTCTCTCTCTCTCTCTCTGCGTCATTCCCTTGCGTCCGTTATATCAAGTTTCCTCCCTCCCTCTCTATTTCCTTTCCTCTCTTCATTCGCGACTCGGTTACTCTTTCCCTTCTTTCATTAATTCCTCCATTCCTCTCTACCTTCAATTCTTCCTTCATATCCATTTTTCCCCTTTTGCTGTCTATCCTTTATCTATCCATTCGCAACACCACTATTTCTTTCCCTCCCTTCTGTGTCTCCATTCCTCCCTACACTCTTCCTAATAGACTCGTTTTCCTCCCTTCTTTTCCTGCCTACCTTCATTTTTTCCTTCATACCTAATTTCCCCCTCTTTGCTGTCTATTCTTTATCTATCCATTCGCAACTTCATTATTTCTTTCCCTCCCTTCTTTGTCTCCATTTCTCCCTATACCTTTCCTTCATACTCGTTTTCCTCCCTCCTTTTCCTCCCTACCTTCAATTCTTCCTTCATACCTAATTTCCCCCTCTTTGCTGTCTATTCTTTATCTATCCATTCGCAACTTCATTATTTCTTTCCCTCCCTTCTTTGTCTCCATTTCTCTCTACACCTTTCCTTCATACTCGTTTTCCTTCCTCCTTTTCCTGCCTACCTGCTTAAAGTACCGAGGCATAAGGGAGGGAGGGTAAGGTGTCTCTTTACCTAACCTAACCTTACCTTATGTTACCTGTTACCTGCCTAAGCCTTACAGTCTACCTATCGTTTCAACACTAAAGGGAGGAGAGGTATAGTGTATCTTTATATTTATTTTCGGCCTAAAGGTATCTATGGTAAAAATAATGAAGATATAATGACGGATAATACTGACGTCGGAAATTCAAGTATTTAATGTTAATATCATGTTGTTTTGAATGTTTTTTTGTTAATATTATAAAGCAAGGAAGAAAATAAATTAAAAGCATGACATAAGGTGTATTTCAGTTAATTAACACATCATCTACTTGAGTTTTTTTATTTTTTATTTTGGTGACACACTACGAAGGAAATGAGGAAAGAGGGGAAGGAAGGAAGGGAAGGAAAGGATGAAGGAAAAGAAAAAGGATGATGGAGTGTAAATAAAAGTGATAGAAGAGAAATGAAGTAAAGGGAACGAACAGGAAATTGTGGGAAAAAATGAAAGGAAGAGAAGAGGAAGGAAAAAAAATGATTGAATGAGAGTAAAGACAAAATAAACGGAGAAGAAGAAAATGTGAGAAAGAAGAAAATTATAACGCAGACTTTCATTTAAAAAAAAAAAAACACGCGGAGAAGAAAAATGAGAAAGCGAATGAAAAAACAAAGTAACCGAAAGAAATACCGAGGTAGAAGAAGATAGATAGAAAAGAACAGAACAAGAGAAACCTATCGATGCAAAACTAATACCAACCAGCGACACCAGAGGGCTAAGAAGGCACTAAACGGCACTTCACGAGGTCACGGAGGAGGAGGAGGCGGCAGGGACGTAGACACGGAGGGGAGGACGGCGGGTCAGGGCGTCAGGAGACCAAGAAAAGCGGCCGCGCTGAGACACAGGTATTCTATATAAGCCCCTAACCTTCGCGGGGCAGCCAGTGTGCGCCCGACCGATGGAGGGGGCAGACGTACGGTGCTGCTTCCTGGGGTCTCTCGCGCGCTCCCCGGCTCACGTCTCTTACTTTACGAGCGCTGACGGGGGAAGTCTCGCACCTGGACACACATTACCAGTGATTATCGTGGCCCCCGAGAGCGGATCAAGCACGCGGTAATCGGCCTCTGGAAATGAGTTAATCTATTTGATGTTATAAGTGAGTTCTCGTGCGGTGTGATTTTGGATATTTGGGAAGTGGTTGCGAAGGAGAGGAGGAGGAGGAGGAGGAGGAAGATGAAGAGAACAATCACTTGTCTGTCCACTAACTCTACCTCTCTCTCCCTCTCTGTCTCTCTCTCTTTCTCTACTTCTCTCAACGATGTGAGAGATAAAGAGGAGGAGGAGGAGGAGGAGAAAGAAGAGGAGGAGAAAAATCACAGTGCACGATCTGTACCTCTCTTTCTTTCTCTCTCCTTCTCTGTCTACTTCTCCAGGCGGCGTGAGAGACAGACAGAGAGAGAGAGACAGAGGGTGGTAGAGAGGATGAGGAGGAGGAAGAAGAGAAGGAACAGAAGGAGGAGAAAAATCACAGTGCACAAACTCTACCTCTCTCTCCATTTCTCTATCTTTCTCTACTCCTCCTATGGGAATGAGAGACAGAAAGGGAGATAGAGAGGAGGAGGAGGAGGAGGAGGAGGAGGAGAAGAAACAAGAGGAGGAGAACAATCACAACTCTACCTCTCTCTCCCTTTCTCTGCCTCTTTCTACTTCTCCCAGCGGCGTGAGACAGAGAGAGGGAGATAGAGAGGAGGCAGAAGACGGGTAAGTACAGAGGCGATTCATCTTATCTGACTTAACAGCAATCTCCTGCAACGCTCATCCATTCCGCCTAGAGATATTTCACTCCCTGGAAAAAAGTGAGATAGTGAGAGCGAGCGTGGGAGCGAGTGTACCTGCTGCGGCTGATGAGAGAGAGAGAGAGAGAGAGAGAGAGAGAGAGAGAGAGAGAGAGAGAGAGAGAGAGAGAGAGAGAGAGAGAGAGAGAGAGAGAGAGAGAGAGAGTGAGAGAGAGAGAGAGAGAGAGAGAGAGAGGGAAAATGATTGAGAGAGAGAGAGAGAGAGAGAGAGAGAGAGAGAGAGAGAGAGAGAGAGAGAGAGAGAGAGAGAGAGAGAGAGAGAGAGAGAGAGAGAGAGAGAGAGAGAATGTGAGTGTATTTATATAACTTTTTCTGTCTATTGTTTTGCATACGACTCATATTCTTGTATGTATTTCCATCAGTGTTTCTATGACTGTGTGTGTTGCAAGGTAGACAAACACACATGAACTTGGTAGTAGTAGTAGTAGTAAGGTAAAAAGTAGTAGTAATAGCAGTAGTAGTTTTCCAGCATGTCGCCCGCAGTACTACAACCATGTCAGAGTATATATTGTGTGTTGCAGAAATCTGTGTTGCGCTGTGAGTGTTGCACAGATTTTGCTCCCCGCAGTGCCATCCGCGTGTGTTGCTTCGCTGCGGCATAGTTATTGCGGACGGTCGTGGGAGACTTAAGGGGCGAGGGGAAAGGAAGGGGAAGGGAG
>NW_026111449.1:0-5103 GCF_024679095.1 Eriocheir sinensis | reverse complement strand
CAGTGTTTACCGTCTCAGTTTTGTATACTTAGCACTCCGATGGTGCGTGGAGGTCACCTTGACATACGTGACCAATTGTAACAATTATTTTCCAACCTGTAACTCGCCACTCCTTCACGAGAGTCCGACTGACACACAACGACAGTCGCTCTCGCTCCGTCGCTTCTTGTACATAAAGGCTACGAATATAATTCGCCTTAAGGAAGCTGAAGTCTTAATCAACACCCTTTAAACGCCCCCCGACAAGCCCGTTACATTTGGTTGGCAGCGGTCACCCCGCGCCTGTGCCTTCGCTACCTCGTTCTCCTCCAAGCCACGAGAACTCACCAACAAACTCCGGGGACAGGCGTACAAGGGAAGAAGGAGTCAACGCACCTGCCGTCCGCGGCAACGCACCAGCCGTCCGCGGCATCTCACAAGGCGCCCACCTACGTGCAACTCACAAGGCGCCAGCTACAAGCATCTCACACGGCGCCCACCTACGTGCAACTCACAAGGCGCCAGCTACAAGCATCTCACAAGTCGCCACCTACGTGCAACTCACAAGGCGCCATCTACAAGCCTCGAGCACACCAGCTATAAGCAACTCTACAGGCGTCCAGCCTACAAGCCTCGAGCACACCAGCTACAAGCCTACAGGCTCTACAGCCTACAAGCCTCGAGCACACCAGCTTCCAGCAACTCTACAGGCGTCAAGCCTACAAGCCCCGAGCACACCCACAGGCCTACGCAGCCGATAGCGAGGGCCACAATCTACAAGCCGCTCCCCCGCTTCAAGCCAGCACTGCTACGTACCCTGCAAGCCACTCCACGATACGGCAGAGGTATTCACACCTGCAACGAGGAGGCACGCCCCGCTGACCTTGGGACACCCCGCATGCCCCTCGCTCCACAGCTGGCGGCACCACCGCCGCTGCCGGGAACATCGGCCCAAACCTCTTCCGGCAAACAGTCAGCAAGGGTACCGCGGACATCTCCGGTGACTGCAAGCTGTTCCCACTACCGTACCGTCTCTTGCAAGGCGTCTTCAAGAGGTTACACACCCAAGTCGTCTTGTCTGCCACCGCCGCCCATCTCTTCCTATAACAAGGACGACGCGGCCATCATACGTCTGGCGGCTGTGTACCAGCTCCCAGCCGCGCACCGCGGCCGCTCATTTTGCTGGGTCAGCAGTTTTTCAACCTCCATTGCGAGTCCTCCGATGTCAGCCCATCCCTCACCTCTCACCGCCGCTGTGGCCGCGGCCGAGGTTTCCTGACGCGCCTACAACGACTGCACGTCACCCAGGGCATCACAGGCCGTCGCCCTCTCCACTACATCAGCTGATTAATCTTGGTATTTGTGGATATTCCATTCTTGTCCAAATTTGCCGACTCGGCTCATTTTCATTATTATCTGTGCAGAGGCACGATTTTTTATTTCTGTGTTCTTAACGCTGTTACTCAGTCATAATTGTGGGAGTTACGTCCATTCGCATACGATATTGATTCTTTCTTATTGTTTGCTAGCGAGTCTATTGAGTATAATGTGATTTCCCTGATCAAAGTTAATCTTCATCAGTGTGCCCTGCCTCCGTTTTCTTTTCACCGCTCGAGAGAAAACGTGAGCATCAATGGTATACTCACTTAACATACCACTTGTTTATATAGTTATTCTTTCTATATATACCCATATCATTAGGGCATTCCATTATAACCTTAACTTCTATTACGTCTAAACAGGCACCTTGCTAGCCATTCTTTCTTGCCTTTTTAGGGTTTCAACGCAAACTATTCATTCATACGCGTTCCGTTTATTGGTTCATATTTACAGCTATCAACATATGCTCCTATTTTGTAAATGTTTTACACCATAGTATGAACAAAGACACTCTCGCTAAACTCGGCGACACCTTTACACAGTTGGCTCGTCCTTCAAGTGAAGAGGGACTGGAACACGATACCACAACCGGTGAATTTACTACGGTAATCTTCTGTTCAGGCACTCATTATTTATCAATTACAGGCCGCAGAATTCGTTCACCCCCGGGTTCGTCTGCATACTTACAACCCACTCAAGGCTCAAGGACACCCTCACCAGCATCCCCTCGCACCAGCCGCAGTATTACAGGCTCAAAGTAAGGTCTCTCTCACCTGTAGTTTTTGCAAGCAATCAGGACATTCTGAACATTCTTGTTTCGCGAAACGTACGGAATCAAGACATTCAAGACGGGGCTCAGATAGGAGGTCAGGAGGTTACAGGGGCGGGCATCATTCATCACACAGGAACCCTAGGCCAAACCATCAGCGGAAGGCTGCCTTTTGCCATATCCACGGGAATTGTTTTCATGATTCAGACAGTTGTTCTGCAATACAAAAGGCCAAGGAGGAACAGAAGTACAAGTCCTCAGCGGACAGTAAACCACACTCCTCTTCTCAGAATAAAAAGACATGACTTCGTGGCAGCCCCGAGGCGTACATCCAAGTGTCCCTTAAGGAAAATACTAATTGGGAGCAACTTGACTCCGTCATTGCCGCCTTGGGACGGACAAGCATAATTGCCCTCCCTTGCAAGGTGGGCAACACTTCCCTCACCTTAGCGGTTGACACAGGTGCCACGGTCAATGTCATATCCGACTCCGCTTACAGGTCACTGCCACGACAAGCGAGTGGGGAAAATTGGCCGCTCCAAGAGAACGACCTGAATGTGGTAGGCGTGACGGGCACCACTTTGGGTATCCTTGGGCGAGTACCACTAACAGTCAGCTTACATGAAAAAGTATGTCCCTTTCGAGATTTCTTTTATGTCTCTAGCAGGTTTGCTTTACCTGTGGATGGGATCTTAGGATTGAACGCCATGAAAGACCTGCACATCGCCATAAACCCTGTAAGCAACGCGATCGTGTATCAAGGCCGACGCATACAGGGGATGGTCAATCCATCGCCTCTGTCAACTGTAATCTCACCCTCAGAGGTGGAAAATGACCAACCCACCACAGACTCAGGGGCTGCCACCGCCCAAGTGTCCCCTCTTACGGTCAAACCACACGAAACCATTGCAGACTTGTGGCGGACAGTAACGGCAGTCGTAGAAGGTCCTCATATAGTTCCGGATCGTGCTGCAAAACTTGTTAAAATCCGTTTGCCTAACGCCCCTCCGGCGGGCAGTGATGTGTGTATCGACGGAGTTCCTCACGGACACCGCGTGACTGTGGAGGTAACTCTTGCAACAGTCAAGGAGGGCGGATTTGCAGAGGCATTGGTAATAAACACGTCTGGATCCTGTATCCTTAAAACACGGTGTTCGCTTATGCCAGTGTCTAGTGTATGGGAGAAATGTCGCCCCGGAACCATCTGAATACCCTTCAGCCCAAGTTTCCGGCATATCCTCGGCGTGTCAGGCTTCTCCCGAACAAGACACAGCTCATTTAGAGGCATTCCTAAAAGTTGCACACTATTCCGAAAATAAGCCAACCTTAGTCCAGCTTCTGGAGCATGATCGGGGCGCTTGCTCTACCAGGCGAGCTGCTTGAGTTACGCAGTGTGCTGAACACCACATTAAGTTAAAACCCAATACAAATCCTGTATATATCAATGCGTACAAGCTCCCCCCAGTCAGAGGGAGGTGGTGCAACAACTTATCTCTGAAATGTTAGAACAAGGTGTCATCAAAGAATCGAATTCCGTGGAATTCGCCCTTGTTCCTGGTTCCAAAGAAAGACGGCTCTTATCGTCCTGTGATTGATTTCCGGCGTGTGAACACCGCGACCGTGGATGATCATTTTCCGCTTCCCGTTCTTAGAGATCTTCTGATGTGTCTCGGTAGAGGAAATAAAGTCTTTACGAGTCTTGATCTGGTCAGTGGCTACTGGCAACTGCCCATGGCCCCCGAGTCACGTGAAATAACGGCTTTCAGCACGCCTCATGGCCACTATGAGTGGACGAGGATGCCGTTCGGGCTCAAAGGAGCTCCCTTGACTTTCCAAAGGACAATGAACAGTATTTTTGGTGACTTGCTGGGCAACTCTGTCTATGTGTATTTAGACGACATCATCATAGCAAGTAAGGACGTGCATGCACACATGGAAACACTAAAAGCTGTCCTACACAGACTTCAAGAGGTCGGATTAAAGCTCAAAATCACCAAATGTGAATTTTTAAAGCCTCGGATCAAGTTCTTGGGGCATGTCGTGGACGAATTCGGCATCCATACAGTGGACGACAAAATAAAGGCTATTGCCGAGTTCCCTCAGCCAACGTCTGCAGACAAGGTACGGTCTTTCTTGGGTGTCGCAGGTTATTACAGACCTTTCATTAAGGACTTCGCAGCTCGCGCGAGTCCCCTAACCCATCTTTTAAAGAAAGACGTACCATTTCAGTGGCTCCCAGCTCAACAAACGAGTTTTGAGGATTTAAAGAAAGCGCTTACACGGGCTCCGGTCCTTGTCTTTCCGGATTTCAAGGACCCCTTTCAGCTTTGTACCGACGCTTCGGCTAGTGGAGTAGGAGCCGCGCTGATGCAAACAGATATGTCCGGCAAAAAGCATGTGATAGCGTTCGCCAGTCGAGTACTTACAGCTCCGGAAAAGAACTATTCTGTTACCCACCTAGAGGCTCTTGCAATTGTGTGGGCTCTGAAGCATTTTCGTGACATTGTGATGGGGTACAAAATTGTGGTGTTTACGGACCACGCGGCCATAACTGATCTTTTCAAGGGAAAAAACTACACGGTCGTCTGGCAAGATGGTTCTTAACGATCCAAGCATACAATCCGGAGATAAAATACATCACCGGGAAAACAAATGTGGTCGCAGATGCCTTATCTCGGAATGTTCCGATAGGCGCGATTACCACCCCAGAGGTCTTCCACAACTTCACTTCACCTGAGCTACACACTGCTCAGCGTGACCACCCTGTGTGGAAGAGGTTAATTTACGCCCTCGAGTCGGGAGACGAATCAAACCTTCCTGAATTGCCAGTTCCCTTTCACAATTCTTCCTATCAGAGGACAACCTCCTTTGTAGGTCATGGCCAACCAAACCGGTACCTATAGACCAACTGGTCATCCCAGACATATACGTCCCCGTGACGCTTAAGCTGGTCCATAACACACCCATTGCGGGTC
>NW_026111448.1:0-5118 GCF_024679095.1 Eriocheir sinensis | reverse complement strand
GTCAGATCGTCGCCTAATCCCGCCGACTTAAGTTTCTTGAGGAGTCTTTCATGTGGCACTTTGTCAAAGGCTTTCTGAAAGTCTAGATATATAACATCACTGGGGATATGATTATCCAGTTTTCATAGATACCTTGGAAGAAGTCAATAAATTGGTTAAGCATGAGCGCTTGTTCCTGAAACCGTGCTGAGCATCGGAAATGATGTTGTTGTCTTCAAGGAACCTAACGAGTTTGTCTCTGATGATCTTCTCGAGGATTTTTCCCGCCACTGAGGTCAAGCTGATTGGTCTGTAGTTTAGGGCCACACTTTTGCCTCCTTTTGTAGATCGGTGTTACGTTCGCTTGTTTCCAGTCTTTCAGGACTTTGTTTTGTTGTAGTGACAGATTGTAGATGGCGGTGAGTGGCTTGAGGATTTGCTGCTTGAGTTCCTTGAGCAGCCTGGGTGACAAGTCGTCAGGTCCGGTAGACTTGTTTGTCTCGAGTTTGTCTAGGTACTTTTCACATCCCGTTCGTCGATTGTACCAATTTCTGGGAGTGATTCCCATCGGTGGGAAGGGCTCTCGGGGACGGACTGGGTATTCGCGACCGTGCACACAGACGCGACGGTCCTGTTTAGGATTTCGACCATTTGTCTACTGTCCTGTGTTAGTACGTCACTTTCATCTTTTAGGGGACCGATATTGCTTTTGTCTTCTTTTTGGTTCTTATATACGTGAAGAACTTTTCGGGTTGGACTTGGCTTCGCGTGCAATTTGCTTTTCATAGTCACGTTTACTCTGGCGAATGAGTGTTCTGCAAGCTCTGAGGCTTTGATGGTACTGTTCGCGTGCCTCGTCAGTGCTGTTTTCCTTTAGCAAGTTGTATTTTCTCTTCTTCAAATTAATCGCCCGTCGAACTTGGGTAGTCATCCATGGTGTGCTTGTGGCATTATTTGTTCTCCTTGTCTTCATGGGAACAGTCGTTCTCTCTACCTCCAGGAGTTTGTTCTTAAAGCCGTTCCAAGCTACGTCCACCGGAGTGAGGTTCATGGGTTCCCAAGTTGTCGGGGTTAGCAGCTCACGAGCGAAGATAAAATTGGCTTTGTTGTAGTCTGGACTCTTGGACATTTTTTCGGTGAGTTCATGGTCTGTTCTGATTTTTAGGCGAATTAGGTGATGGTCGCAACCATCCAGTTTTTCGCCGACTTGACATTCACGTGTGAGATCTGAATCACTCACGAGTACTAGGTCTAATAAGTTATTTTCCCTCGTCGGTTGGGTAACAATCTGAGTAAGAAAATTGTCCTCTAACATTTCGAGCAATCTGTTACCCTCCCGATCTCCAATCATCGTGGTCCAGTCAATGTTGGAACAGTTAAAGTCCCCGATAATGACTGACTGTTTGTTTTGTGTTATGGTGTGAATTTCCTCGTACAGCGCTTCGTCGTCCGCTGCGTGTTGCTTTGGAGGTCTGTAAACGGTTCCAATCGTTATTTTGTTGTGCTTGCTAGTCTCCAGTTCAACATATACAGTGTCATATTTCTCTGAGTCTTCTTTGGTTATTTCCACGGCAGGGTATTTGTTCTTGACGTAACAGAGGAAGAGGAGGAGGAGGAGGAGGAGGAGGAGGGGAAGTAACCTGTGATGAATTTGATTTGAAAGTGATCTGGAGAGAGAGAGAGAGAGAGAGATTAACCATAAAAATGACAGCAAATAAACAAATGCATAAAAAATAAAGTAACCTCACAAAATTCATACTCTCTCTCTCTCTCTCTCTCTCTCTCTCTCTCTCTCTCTCTCTCTCTCTCTCTCTCTCTCTCTCTCTCTTTGATGGCTGATTCATTTTAAATTATAAGTGTGTGTGTGTGTGTGTGTGTGTGTATATTAACTATATATCTCTCTCTCTCTCTCTCTCTCTCTCTCTCTCTCTCTCTCTCTCTCTCTCTCTCTCTCTCTCTCTCTCTCTCTCTCTAATGCTGTTTGGAGAGCGTAAAAATGTATGTTAGTTTGTGTGTTTGTTTTTTATTTATACTGTTGAAAGGGGGACACACACACACACACACACACACACACACACACACACACACACACACAAACACACACACACACACACACACTCACATCATTTCCCTTCCCTTTCCTTCTCTTCCCTCACATGATAGATAGTTCCCTTCCCTTTTTCTCTCCCTCCTTTCCCTCCCTCTTCTTCTCTCTCCCATTCTCTCCTTTCCTTTTTTTCCTTCTTTTTCTCTATTATTACCCTTTTTCCTCTTTGTTGTCTCTCCTTCTCCTTCTTTCTCCTCTTCTCCTTCTTTACGTCTTTCCCTATTTTCTTTCTCCCTTTCTTCTAATTCTTTCCTTTTCTTTCTTCCTCTGTTTCCTATTCTCTTCCTCCCTCTCTTCTTCCCTTCTTCATTTATTTGCCTCCCTTTCTCCATTAGTCCTTTTCCTGTTTCCCTCCCTCCCTCCCTCCCTCTCTACCTACCCACCTACTTCCCTACCTTCCTCTCTTCCTACCTTCCTTTCCTTCCTTCCCTCCCACTCTCCCTCTCTCCCTCCCTCCCCAAGACAGGTAGAGAACCGGAAGTTGCCATAACGAACCCTTCACCTTGTCTCTCCTTCCTCCTCCTCCTCCTCCTCCTCCTCCTCTTCCTACTCTCCATAATACACCAATCATCACTCTCTGTCCCTTTCTTCCTCCTTCCCTTCTTCCCTCCCCTTCCTTCTTCCCTTCCTTTCTACATCTCTCTGCCTATCTCTGTCACTGTCTGTCTATCTCTCTCTTTCTCCTCTCCATTCCCTTCTCTCCTAATTACTTTACTGCACTCAATCCCTCCCTTCATTCTCTCGTTCCCTTATCTTCCCTTCCCTTACCATTCCCCTCCCTTCCCTTGCCATTCATTCCCTTCCCTTCCCTTGCCTTCACTTCCCTTCCCTTCCCTTGCCATCCCTTCCCTTCCCTTCCCTTCCCTTGCCTTCCCTTGCTATTCATTCCCTTTCCTTCCCTTGCCTTCACTTCCCTTCTCTTCCCTTGCCATCCCTTCCCTTCCCTTCCCTTCCCTTGCCTTCCCTTGCTATTCATTCCCTTTCCTTCCCTTGCCTTCACTTCCCTTCCCTTCCCTTGCCTTACCATTCCCATCCCTTCCCTTGCCTTACCATTCCCATCCCTTCCCTTGCCTTCCCATTCCCATCCCTTCCCTTGCCATTCATTCCCATCCCTTCCCTTGCTATTCATTCCCTTTCCTTCCCTTAACAACCCTTCCCTTCCTTTTCGTTTCCTTTCACTCCCTTCCCTCTTCTTCCTTTCCTTTCTTTCCCTAACTCTTCCCTAACCTTCCCTTCCTTTCCCTTATCCTCCCTTCCCTCCCCTTACCATCCCTTCCCTTACACACTACAAAGGATCGTGGCGGGCTGAGTTAGCATGTTCAAACCCTGTTACACGCTTGTTCCAGGCTGCACACGGACCGCATCTCGACCGCTCATGGATGGACATACCTCACCGCTGACCGCACGGAGAGAGGAACCCCGCAGCACCGCAACACACACACACACACACACACACACACACACACACACACACACACACACACACACACATCACCTCCCAGCTTCTCTCATCTTTTCACACACACACACACAAAATATATATAGAAAGAAAATATACAAAAAAATTACCCTTTGAAAATAAACAAATAAACAAAACAATAAAAATAGCATCCACCTTGTTCCTCATCCACACTTATCCACCGAAGACATTCAGATCCACTCATCCACTCCCACTTATAAAATCATCAATAATCTCAGCCTATCCACATACTCTCATCCACTCATCCACGAACTTACATTTCCTCTTCCACATACACTCACAGAATCATCAACACCTTCACCCCATCCATCCTTTCCCATCCACTCATCCACTGCCTCATCCACACGACTCATCCACTTCCCACCTTCACCCACTTAGGGAAGCAAGATCACCCACATCCTCATCCCTTCACCTCCACCCCTCCTATCTCATCCACTCAAGTACCGTGGAGAATATGATACCAGCAAAGGGAAGGGTGAGAAGGGGAGAGAATGGGAAGGGGGTGGGAGGGGGTGGGAGGGGAAGGGAAGGGATGGGAAGGGATGGGGAGGGGAGGAATGGGAAGGGAAGGAAGGAGGGATGGGATGGGAAGGGATGGGGAGGGGAGGAATGGGAAGGGAAGGGAAGGGAAGGGATAGGGAGGGTAGGAATGGGAAGGGAAGGGAAGGGAGGGGATGGGAAGGGAAGGGGAGGGGAGGAATGGGAAGGGAAGGAAGGGAGGGATGGGAAGGAAGGAAGGAAAGGAAGGAAGGAAGAAGGAGGAGGAGCAGAAGAGGAAAGTAGGAGAGAAGGGATGAGAAGGGAATGGAAAGGGATGAAATAGGAGGAAGAGAAGGGAAGAGAAAAAAAGGAAAAGGAAACGAAGGGAAGAAAAATGATTGAGAAAGAAGTAAAAAGGGGAAGAAAGAAGAAAGGGAAAGGAAAGGAAGAGAAAGGGAAAGGGAGGGAAAAGAGGTGATGGGTGGTCCAGGTGAGAGCTATGAGGGAGAGAGAGGAAGGGAGATGAAGGGAGATGTGAGATAAGGGAGAGGGGAGAGAAAGGGAAAGGGGGAGGAGGGGAGGGTGGGGAGGGGAGAAAAAATAAGGAGTTTTGGGTGGTCTAAGGATGAGAGAGAGAGAGAGAGAGAGAGAGAGAGAGAGAGAGAGAGAGAGAGAGAGTAAATATCGATATAACAAAATAAACCAATGATAAACTGTGTGTGTGTGTGTGTGTGTGTGTGTGTGTGTGTGTGTGTGTGTGTGTGTGTGTGTGTGTGTGTGATTTTCCTCCACGCTTTTCCTCCGTGAAGTGTCAAGATTCAACCCTAAAAACTTGGCTCCTCCCCCTCCTCCTCCTCCTCCTCCTCCTCCTCCCGTCTACGAGGCTCATCACCAAAGTTCCCTCCAATACCCTAAGGAGGTAACAGCCTCTATACGGCGCATTAGAGGAGGAGGAGGAGGAGGAGGAGGAGGAGTAGGAGGAGGAAGAAGAAAAAACGTTCCCACTTAATCCTTACTTTTCTCCCTTTTTTCCAGTCTCTTAAGAAATCAAGCTTTTTTATTTAGTTTGTCT
>NW_026111447.1:0-5204 GCF_024679095.1 Eriocheir sinensis | reverse complement strand
CTATGAACATTTCAGTGGTCCCTCCTCTTAAGTATTCAGGAAGGTACTAGAAAGGAGAGGGATCTAAGTGTTGCCAATTCAAGACGGTGATCAAAAACGTTTTTGGGTTTTTTTCCAACACCCCAGGATACTAATGTAGGGTTAAGGAAAGCCTACCATCGCTATTGGGCAGTACGTAAAAAAGAGATAAAGTAAAATGTACGTCAGTTACACCGACTTTTAGGAAAAACAACTGTCAGCCATTTCGGGAGGCAAGAGCGATCAGCTGAGCCCCTGCCCCCTGATGATGGCTGACACGTGCCTGCCGTCTTCATATGTCTTACTGTTACTATCAGTAACAGTAATAGATGGGCCACTAACACCCACACCCACACAGTAATACACACACACACACACACACACACACACACACACACACACACACACACACAGTAATAGATGGGCCACTAACACAAACACCAACACAGTAACATGGCGGTGAAAAGCCTTCAGGCCTCTATATATATATATATATATATATATATATATATATATATATATATATATATATATATATATATATATATATATATATATATATATATATATATATATATATATATATATATATATATATATATATATATATATATATATATATATATATATATATATATATATATATATATATATATATATATATACCTCGCTAACTGGTGAATTTTGTCACACCATCTAGCAGTCCAGATTGAGAAAAGAATCCCAAAGGGTATATATATATATATATATATATATATATATATATATATATATATATATATATATATATATATATATATATATCTCTATATATATACCCTCGCTAACCGGGGAATTTTGTCACACCATCTAGCAGTCCAGATTGAGAAAAGAATCCCGCAAAGGCCCGCCATTTTTGGGGGAACATATTTCCGCAAGAGAGCTTTTCACCGCCATGTTACTGTGTTGGTGTTTGTGTTAGTGGCCCATCTATTACTGTGTGTGTGTGTGTGTGTGTGTGTGTGTGTGTGTGTGTATTACTGTGTGGGTGTGGGTGTGGGTGTTAGTGGCCCATCTATTACTGTTACTGATAGATGGTACACTGTTAACTGGTATATATATATATATATATATATATATATATATATATATATCTCGATATATATATATATATATATATATATATATATATATATATATATACCTCGCTAACTGGTGAATTTTGTCACACCATCTAGCAATCCAGATTGAGAAAAGAATCATATTAGACTGGGTCTCTGTTGAACGGGGATTCTCCTTTGCCCACCATGAACCAGATGTATGGTTTTCGAAGGAGAGGTCAGGTCAAGAACACCCAGGAAATGTGGGAGCTGTGCGCTGAAGTCTATTACATCCACTAACCAGTATACCATGGCCTCGACCCTTGTAGGTTTGGTAGTTATGGGAAAGAGTCCACGTTGCGTGTTGCATAGTAGGTTCACGGAGTCAGTGGGTCTGGCAGAGGGGACACGTTTCTTTGTTGAATAGAAGCTTTATGGGGCAGCAGTTAGAATCAAGGATCAGAGAGAGAAAGGATATTGCGCTCCGACGTCATTGTTATGACGTCACAGGGAACGATGACGTCACGCCCACCTCTCGTGGGCAATGGTGCCCAAAGCCATGGCGAAAGCATGGGAAAGCCCCTGCTATTACGTTATTTCAATGCAGCAGAATATGAAACTAGTAAAGAATGACCGTTTTGTAATAGGCTGGAACATTAATGCACCAAATCTAGAAAATTAACCAAGAGAACTGCAAAAAATCTGAAGTTGAGCTGTCATGGATGCTGTATTTCGTCCATACTATACTATGTGTGTTTCATATTTCCTTCTTGTATCCCTACCAAAATATCGGTGACTGAAACAACAAGGAATGCCGTACCATTCTCTTATAGTGATGCAAAAAACTGGCCTAGCCTACTAACACATAATGTGACATATGTCTCGATCACTAAATTTACAGGAATTTGAATGTTTTCAGCAGAACTCAACAGTAGTACATATAGATTTATAAAACTATTACTACTTTTTCTAGATACACACCCCACAACATCAGATAAAAAAAAAAATAATTAAAGATTACTCTGCACATTATTCTGCTAAGGAAGCTGATTCATTATGATACCCCTTTAGTTGGTGTGTCAAATTTAGTAGTATAATTATAAAGATGGTGCAACGTACGTACAGAGAATATTAACTGTTAAACAGTTCATGTCACTATGAAAGTATCTTGGTGCTCAAGACGGTTACGGTAAAGGTTAACCGTCATTCTTTCAGTCACTGTATAGGGATGAGCGAGTGCTGTGGTGCGTTGCGTTTGCCTGGGGAAGAATGGGTCTTCTCACAATTTCTTTGTTGATGTATATATGTGCATATGTTGGGAAACATTTGTGCGATTTAATTGTAGCTTATGGTTTTCCGGACCTGATCACCTCAGCAGTGGGGAGAGTAATATTACGGTATGTTATCCTAAACTACTAATATTCAACCACCAACCAATATTATGTTAAGTGACGAATGCCGTATTTCAGCCGTCAAAGGCAATTTTGGCTCCTCCGTAGTATCGCAATTCCTCCTGTTTTGTCAGAGGACCAATGTAATAAACTTTATAATTAAATATATCATAACTTATTCCAAGCGTTCATAAATAAATTTCATATATTGTATTGCTCTTGTATGAATGTGTGTGTGTATGAATGTGTGTGTGTGTGTGTGTGTGTGTGTAATAGAGAGAGACGATTTGAACGCGGGCGATTTATAAGACAATAATTACGGAGTCTAGCCTAGCCTACTCCTGGTTGTTGGGCGAGGGGGAATTACCGTATTTACTTCATGCAATCAGAAATAAATGTTCTGACTTTTTTGTAGTACTATGATAAAGAAGTAATAAGAATAGGGATAACTATGGCGACATGTAATTTATTACTCCTCCCTGTTTCTCTGCGTGAGGAAAGGCTTGGTGGAGGGCGTCCGGTGATGCAGGCCAGATTCACGAAGCCACCTCCTCTCCGTTTGCACTGCAACGTTGACTTGTATGTTTCTTGTTATCTCGACTGTCGTCGTGAGAGGGTTCTGGGTGGCTGACTGAATGATGGAGTCGCCTTCTTGCCGGGTGGTGTGACGAGGGCCTCAACACCTTTTTGTATTTTCTAAACTTTCAGTCTCTCCATACCTCCTTTTCCATCGTTGGACTGTTCTTTTACTGATCTTCATCATCCCGGCTATTTTCTTTGTTAACATATCAGCATTGGCCAAATCATCGACAGTTGTCTCCTTCCTGCAAGGAAGCGCCGCGGTGCCGTGTGCAAAATGGCGTCGTGTGCATTCAACCGCCAGTCACGGTCAAGCGAGCGTTTGTGAAGGCATGTTATTATATCATTATTTAGGATTATGAAAATAACACATAAATGAGTGATTTCATTTCAGTTACAATGTTCTCATGATTTGAGTATAACCATGGAAAATATTTATTATTTAAGGGAAGGTGCAACATCACTCCTGTACGGTAGTGAGGGTATGGGACGGAGAGAGAGAGAGAGAGCGAGAGAGAGAGAGAGAGAGAGAGAGAGAGAGAGAGAGAGAGAGAGAGAGAGAGAACATCCACAGATTCATCCATCCATCCATCCAGCCAGTTAGAGAGACAGACAGACAGAATATTCATGTTCCGTTGCTTCATGCCATCAGAGAGAGATGTATGGAAGGAGTGTCTGTGGGGCCACGTTCGGGTGTCTACTAGTAGGGTTTGCGCGGTAGTCAGTAATACGGGAGATGGTTACAAGGGGCTATGGTAGTTATGGAAGGGACTTGATATGGTAGAGGTGTCATGTTGGCTATTGAACAGAAGGTGTATGAGGGTCGTAAGTAGTGTGGGAGGGTTCAAAAGTGGCTGTGCTGACCAGAGTAGGTGTATGGCAGCGAGGACTTCTGTAGTAATGGTGGAAGGACGGAAAGAAGGAGGAGAAGAAGACGAAAAGGAAGAAAAGTAGGAGAGAGAGGAAGAAGGTGGACGCTGCTCCCGCAGTCTTCCAGAGGCCCATAGACTCCGCGGGAAGCTTCCAGCACAACACTATGTTATCAAAGTAGCGTGCTCAGTGATAATGGTGATCTGTGGTGTATATGGGTGTTACAGTGGCTCAACTGCGGAAAGTCGTCAAGGTGTTAAGTTCATTATGTTTCCTAGAGACAAACACACCTTGAAGAAGTGGATTTTGGCCTGCAAACGAAAATATTAATATAGTGAGGGTGAAGTCTGCGCGGGTGAGGTCCAAACATTTTCTAAGAAAGTGATAACATCAAAGAAAAGCCAACAAAGCTCCATAGTAAAAGTTTGGTAAAGGTAAATTCATTTCGTAAAAAAATTGCGTAAATATTATACAATATAAAGATATGTATAAAAAAAAAAATTCATTATATACAGGATTAGTTACCCCTGCAAATTAAGCTATAGAACACTAATGTTCATAAAAGTTTAGAAAACGTAAGCATCGATGGTTAACAGACCAATCACTATTTCTGCAGCTTGTTTACCATGTTTCTCACATTATTTATATTATTGTATAGTATTAGCTGCCTAATTTAATGACTTATCCTAAGCAATGAAAAAGGCACAAAATCTGACCGTGAATAAGAATAAATAAGGGTTTTCTAGTACATTTTACACCGAGAGAGTGAGCTAGATGACATACCTCAGTCATGACGTCATCGATGACGTTTCAATGGGCTATCCTTATAGTATATCATCATAACGGAGCCCCCACCCCCCCACATTGGACGGCAGCGTGACGTCATTGCATGCATAATAAAGCTGTGTAATGAAACACACGAGAAAAAAAAATCCTGCTCCCGTCGGGAATCGAACCAGCGATCATCGAGGATGGTATGCCCCTCATTAACCACTAGGCCATGGAGACGCCCTTCTTATGAGGGGAGCTAGGGAAGAGTTGGTCATCAGGCCGGCCGGTCAGCTGCAATACAAAGTAAAGCCAGCGCAAAATAAATAATTATAAGAAATACTAAGCTTTGCAAATTCCTGTTCTTTAAGGTATGTCCATAAGATACACCTCTACGTAGAGCAAGAGAGTTTCGATAAACAAGTTTTGGATCACTTACTTAATTAACCGACGCGTCCTTGGCATCTTAAGTATAAACGTGAATGGGCTCAGTCCGAAT
>NW_026111446.1:0-5292 GCF_024679095.1 Eriocheir sinensis | reverse complement strand
GAAAGAGATGCAACAGTGAGGCGGAACTTAAGAAGTTTGAGACAGCTGGTAAGAGGAGGGGAGTTCATAAGACGAAGAGCCTTTTAACGGTTATGTGTGTGTGGCACCCCACACATGAGATACATACTTCATACGAGAGAGGACAAATATTTGTTTATTGACAGTATTTGTGAGGTAGAATAAAACAGAACGCCTAACCTCGAGGAAGATAATTTAGTTAAAGATGAAATATGAGGTTTCCCGTTGAGATTTTGCGTTATGGATGGATCGATAATGTTTCGTGTCGAATAAGAGGAGATAAGAGTATGGAATATTTTGTCGAGTTTGCAAGTGGAAAAATTGAAGGAAACCAAGTTCCTCCTACCCCCAGAAATGAGGGCAAGGTCTGAGGTTAAGAGTTATGCTGCCTCCAGCTCGGAGTCATGTAATTTATATTGAGATAGTCTTCTGTCAGAAATGCTACTTTCCCTCTCTCTTCTCTTTCCTATTTTCTTCCCCATAACACTTCCCATCCCATTCATACTTAATTCCTTTTCCTGTGCCAATGTTCGATTATCCTCCATTTCATCCCCCTCCTACAAACTACACCAACAGTTGAGACTCGGGGAAAATGACAATGGCGGGAGGAAGGCATGCAAGGAGGGTGCAATGCTTGGCCTACTGACATGTAGGGTGAGTGGAAGGAAGTGGACAATGGGGAGAGATGATGGTTAGGCGGATGACGGAGTACAAGAAGAAAGGGGGGATTGTGCAGTGGTTTCAGGTGAGAAAAGGAAAGGGGGAGAGATGCAAGAACGAGGGAAAAGAAAGAAAAAATGTAGATGGGTACTGTCTCAAAAGGTGTAGAAAAGTAGAAAAAGGGAACTTTCGTAATGGTGATAGTGACGGAGTGAAGGATGAATAAGTTAACTATAGTCGGAAAGAGGAGAGAGGAAAGTGTGTGCTACGAAGAGAGTGGTCATTGGGTCTTAAGTAGAGAGGTAGAAGTGCATTATGAGTGCATGAGGAAAGGTCGTTAGATTAAAGAGTGTCGGTTATTGCCAATATGTGTTCAGTGAATGTTAAAGAAGAGATTATATATGATTAACAAGTGTTTGTGTGTGTGTGTGTGTGTGTGTGTGTGAGAGAGAGAGAGAGAGAGAGAGAGAGTAAAGGCTGCAAAGGTAAAGCGAGGGACAGGCTGGAATGAAATGTATAGGGGTGTGGGTGTGTTTCGTACCCACGTAGCTTATAATGCAGCGTGGCCATTATGTTACAGCTTTCACCGTTTAACTGCACGAGGCACGAGGGGACGGACACCGATGCGAACACTGGCAAGGCAGTTGCCGCAAAGCCACTAGGTTATTTAAACGTCCCTGAGGACTGATGGTTAAATGGTTGTCTGGGGAAGGTACAGTTTGCCTACCTGGACATCACCACTGACCCTCTCCCTGAGGTAGAGATTTTACCACCATAGGTTGAACCAAACACAGCTGGACATCTAGAAAATGCAATAACTATTATAACTTCCATATTTTTTACCACCACAGATTCAGAGAACGATAAGACGCAAATGAACAATTAGCAAATACACTTTATCCTTACCACCACAGGCTCAGAGGCCAAATACGGAGACGCAGCTCAGCACCCATAAGCAATACACATACTGGATTTTTTCCTGCATATTTACCAACGCAGGCTCAGTTATATAAGCAACTAAACACCGAGGCAACCTGCTGACGAGCTTTATTTTTATATTTCACCTTTACTTGTTGATTACTAACTTCGCGTTACAGTCTGTATGAACATGTGCAGAAATACGGAGGTAACTGGCATAATGTTCAGATTATTGTAAATCCTCCTTGCTAAGACTTAAACCTTGATAAAGAAACACTAACAACTGAAAAGATGAATTATTTTTTATTTGCTAAATATGAGGAACGGTATCGGACATTTTTCATTGATCAGTCGCCTTTACTGTAGCAAGAAAAATAATAATTAAGAACATAGATCGGGAGCGAGATGAAATATCGGTTCCATTCATGGAGCATACATGTCTGCTAACAAAACTTGGCGGAGGTTCGAATGTCAGTCTTGGCGAAAGGTGAACTGTTGTGAACTCAGCCATTCATTTATTTGTTATGTTGTGTTGTCCCCGACCAGTCACTTAATCAGGGAGGCACTTCAAGCAATGAATCAAAGGAATACACACACACACACACGCACACACTCAAACACACACACCTACAGAGAGAGAGAGAGAGAGAGAGAGAGACCGACAGACAGACAGTCAGACAGAGAGAGAGAGAGAGAGAGAGAGAGAGAGAGAAACACAGACAGACAGAAACTGGCCGACAGACAGACAGACAAAGAGAGAGAGAGAGAGAGAGAGAGAGAGAGCAAGGGTGGTAGGAAGGAAGGACAGGAACGTGCCTGAAGTTTTATTTCTCTCGAATTAAAACGACGTTTGAAGTTCATTAATTATTCACGAGCGAAATTTCGGACCGAGAAAAGTGAGGACTTGGTGAAAGTGAATTAAAGAATTAGAGAATTAAAGAACGAGCAAAAAAAAAAAAAAAATAAACGAAAAGAAGAAATAAAAAAGAAGATAAAACGTAGAAAAGGAGAACATGACTGCACAAAAAACGAAAGTGAAGAGGATAGAGAGAATAAGAGAATGAGAAGGTAAAGGATGGGAAAGACAAAGGTAAACGAAAATGGGGAAAAAAAAAATAAGCGGACAAGATGAAAGAATTTCGAGTAAGGGAGATATAATACAAGACTCGAGGAGATTCAAGAGACCTACTAAGCCAGACTCTCATCATTGCTGTTGAGGATTACTTTTCCTGGAATATATGCTATACATGACTGAGGGGAAAGAGGAGAAAGGGAGGGAAAGGGAAGAAGGAGGAGGAGAGGACAGAGGAAGGAGGAGGAGGGAGAGAAGGGAAGGGAGGCGGAGACAGATACCGGAAGGGAGATTGGGAAAGAGGGAGAGGATGTAAAATAAAACAGGAGAGGACAAAAGGAAGAGGGAAGACAAAGGAACAAAATGGATAGAGTAAAGAGGGGAAAGAAAGTAACATACAAAGATAGAGAAAAGGAGGAGGATGCGGAAGGAAGCAAGGGATATAAAAGGAAACAAGAGAGAACAGAGGAAGGAGGGAAGACGTTGAAATAGAAGGAGATTGGAGAAGGAAGAAAAAGAACAGCGGAGGAATCGAAAGAACAAAAGATAGAGGAGAGGGAGGAAAAGACATAGGAAGTGGGAAAGACGAAAAAATATATATAGCAGAAAGAAAAGAATGGCCCAGTAGGAGATGAAAGGGCAAATAAAGGGGAGAAAAGTAAAGGAAAGGACATAAGAAAAAAGGGGAAGGGACTGGAAAGGAAATGAAGAAGATATTAGAGAAGAAGAAAAAAGAAAGGAAAGGATGATTGAGAAGAAAATGCGGAAGAAAGAAGGGAAACAAAAAGAGAAAAGAAGATGACGGATAGGAAGACAAGTACAGTTGAAGGAAGGAATTTATGAGAGATATTACAAGGAAAGAAGAGACCAAGACCAATAAGGAAATAGGGGAATATCGAAAAGATGAAAAGAAAAGATAGAGGCGTGGCAAGTAGGAAATAAGATGTAAGGGAGATATAGAGAGGATAAAGGAAAATGAGGAAGCGGAGTATGGAGAAGAGTACATTTCTGGAAGAAAGGAAGGAGAGTGAATGGGAAAATGAAAAGAACAGCAAAAAGTATAGAAGAAGTGAACCAAAGAGGTGGATGCATAGAAGGGAAAAACAGAAAGATAAAAGCTTTCAACAACTAAACTAGCTTGCTTTAAGAAAACCACTTGGCCGGGAAAACTAAATTGGATTCATTTACTATCGAAGGAACGACACTTTACCTTGAATAACCGGTAAAAGAAAGACTGATCAAACATGATACCTAAAGGCATGAGGGCATCACATAAATTAACAAGCATTTTATATATATATATATATATATATATATATATATATATATATATATATATATATATATATATATATATATATATATATATATATATATATATATATATATATATATATATATATATATATATATATATATATATATATATATGCTATCATTTCCGATTGGGGTAGAAGGAACCTTGTGTCCTTTACAGTAATACCTCAAAAACTTAATTTCTCCACCTAGCAACTCGACATAATCTTCCAAACACCTATCCCCTATTCGTCGACAACACCCAGCTGTCACCTTCTTCAATACTAAATATCCTCGGTCTATCCTTAACTCAAAATCTTAACTGGAAACTTCACATCTCCTCTCTTACTAAATCAGCTTCCTCGAGGTTGGGCGTTCTGTATCGTCTCCGCCAGTTCTTTTCCCCCGCACAGTTGCTATCCATATACAGGGGACTTGTCCGCCCTCTTATGGAGTATGCATCTCACGTGTGGGGGGCTCCACTCACACAGCTCTTCTGGATAGAGTGCAGTCCAAGGCTCTTCGTCGCGTCAACTCTCTTCCTATTACTGATAGTCTTCTACTTTTCAAATTCCGCCGCCATGTTGCCTCCCTTTCTATCTTCGAGCGATATTTTCACAATGACTGCTCTTCTGAACTTGCTAACTGCATGCCTCCCCCCCTCCTGCGGCTTCGCCGCACACGACTTTCTACTCAACCTTTACTGTCCAAATCCCTTACGCACGAGTTAACCAGGATCTTCACTTTCATCCCTCACGCTGGTAATCTCTGGAACGATCTTCCTTCATCTGCATTTCCTCCTGCCTACAACTTGAACTCATTCAAAGGAAGGTATTAAGACATTTCTTCTCACGTAATTGACTGCTCTTTCTGCCACCTCATCGGATTCTTTACAGGAGCAGCGAGTAGCGGGCTTTTTTTTATTGTTGTTCCCTTTTTTTGTGCTGTCTCCTTTGCTGTAAAAAAAAAAATATATATATATATATATATATATATATATATATATATATATATATATATATATATATATATATATATATATATATATATATATATATATATATATATATATATATATATATATATATATATATATATATATATATATATATATAATATCTCTCTCTCTCTCTCTCTCTCTGTATATATATATATATATATATATATATATATATATATATATATATATATATATATATATATATATATATATATATATATATATATATATATGTGTGTATGTGTGTGTGTGTGTGTGTGTACACCGGGTATTCGATATATGCGAGTTCGAAATATGCGAATTCGCTCATATGCGACTAACCTAAATG
>NW_026111445.1:0-5329 GCF_024679095.1 Eriocheir sinensis | reverse complement strand
TGCTTTGTACCATAAGGTTTCCTCTACTTAAGGTCCTTATGGTCTGTTCTTATGGTCCGTGAGTGTGCGAACTCACTAATGAAAGGGACGATGAATTCACAGGAAAAGTTGGCTGGAGATTAGCATTTGGTTAAATAAGTCTGGTTAGAACCAGCACCCGTAGCGAGGACAGATTATATTAGGTTCGTACTCGTCGCTTTCGCTTTCGTCGCTTGATTTATGTTTCCTCGTTTTATTTCTGATATAGAGCAAGTTCTATGGTGAAGCATTGGGTTATTGAGCTGCTGGGAGTGGCTATCATTATTTTAACTTTTAACCCTCTCCTTCCTACGGTTGGAGATACATCTTGAACAGGTGCACTTGGCGAAGAGGAAGAGCACGCGGAAAAAAATGGAACTTGAGTCAGAGAACTGTACAATTAGACTTTTGACTCAGGCAGAATTTGGTGCTCCGCATCAGGGCTGATGTAAGGCTGGCCGCTCAAAGTCCCTGACAGACACTGACGTGTGATGGAGTCTATGAGTCAAACTCAAATTAGGTCGAATAGTGTCCGGTGAATGGTCTGCAGGTCTTAACGTTTTTCTTACACAGACGCGAGGAGCTTCATTTGAGGTATATTTCCGACCTGTACTTACCTGCAACAGCGGTCGTCCTAAGTGGAGTTTTTAGAGAAAGTTTGAGAAACGAGTTCAGCCTTAGAGATAGATGAGACAGCGGTGCTGCCGTCAGGACTAAGGAGAGGAGGAAAAAATGAAGTGAAATTGGATATGTTTTTCGGTATATGCCAGGAGTCACGGGAAGAATTAGAAAAAGCAAGGTTTTAGCATTTTTTCAATGAAGGAGTTTTGGTAAGTCAGAATATATTTTGCACGATTCCGGGCAGAAACGTAAAGATTATGGTTAGCGGGAGTTCGAAGGCTGTGGTACCTTTTGTGATCTACCACTCTATCTTTGACAGCACGAGAACAAGCGTGACTAAGCCAAGGCTTTTTAGCATGAGTAGAGATTGCTGTCAGTAGCCTCAGAAACCTGTGTTTCGGTGAGGAAAAGAAGGTGATGTAGGGAAAAATCCTTACATTTAGATATTTTCGACCCCGTACGTAAACCGCGCATTTCACCGATAGTAACGATGTTACGTGATATTAGGTTATGGGATGTAGTCCCAAGAGTAGCATATAGCCTTAAAAAAGTAGCTTACTCTACATTTTGTCCAATCAAACAACACTCTTATGTACATATAGGGAAAAACAAAAAGTACCTAATCTGCCATAACATAACCGAAAGTAAACTAACCTATCCTCATCTAACCCCCTGTGGGTGAAATGTGCAGTTTCCATATGTGTAAAATAATCCCTAAATGTTATTGATTGTGATCTTGATAATTAATGCGCAGGGTACCTGTAGGTGCAAAACACTCATATATAATGTAAGGATTTTCCCTACATCTTTGGTATTTTACGTCCCATCCCTAGCTCAAAAACTATGTGATTGTGATGCATTTTTTGTCCCCCACCCGAAAACCACATTCCTACAGGCCCCAAGCTTGTTTTGGGGAGAAGAGGAGTATGAGTAAACACTAGAATTTTACCCTCTTGTGCAGTTTACTGACATTTGCTACTCACAAAATAACACTCTATACTCCTCACTAAGAAATAAAAGAAGGCCTCAGTATTTTTCCTTAATTGTATCATAAATATTTGTATTCTGGGTGATAATTGCCTCCCATACTGGCTGGCTCCAGTGGGTTACATGCAACACTGGTTATGCTGTGTACCATTACACAGAAGGTCCTACAACCCAAATAAATCATCATCAGCGGGTGAGTTGGCTGTTGGCAGGCGTTCTGGTCGGACGTGTGTTCCTGTGTGCTCTCTTCCCGTAATAACTGCTATCTTTCGTTATGTCCGGTGTACCGTTGCCTGCTTTCTCCAGTTGATTGAAGTTGTTGAGATAACACAATAGCCCTTTAAGTTAAGTGTTGTGGATTATGTTTTGGCCGAGCGCAGCCATTACGTTCACTTTGAGTTCACTTAATTTACTCTCTCTCTCTCTCTCTCTCTCTCTCTCTCTCTCTCTCTCTCTCTCTCTCTCTCTCTGGTATATGAAAAAACGTGTTTACTTTTAACTATATTAACAGTTTTACAGAATAATTACTGTTTTTGTGAGCAGTCGTACACACACCCCGAGCAGTGATCTGCTCGTCACCGCCCACTGTCTTCTGCCGGCTTCATTTCGGCAGCAGGAATAATCCGGTGCCAATGCTTGTCGAATCAGCACCGTTCCCACGGTAAGGAGCACCTCCGTAAGCACCACCCAGCACCCGTGGTATTAACCATCCTGTGCACGGCACTGCCATGGTGTTGCGGCATACAGTCACACATTCACATGTACATTATAATATATACATTACATCGCTCGGTCACCTAAAAGTCGCGACCCGGCGACTCACCCGACCTTTCAAATTAGTGTACCTATCAATGTTAAAGTTGCGCAATGTGTGCTAGCCAAGCGAGGTCTTGCTATGCTTGCTTTAAATAATTATATACAAGTCAGAGCCCGCCTAACGAGACAACATCGGGAAAAGCCAATGATAATATAAATAATCATAGAAGCAACAAGAAATGGGTAAAGTACATACAGGTTGAGGTAAACAGGGCTAGAGTCGAGGACTTGGAAGCTCAGAACTCTTACTATAAAACAAAAAAATAGCTCGAAAAATATTTACATGATACATCCTAGGAAAAATAAATTGACCAAACTGTCATTAGGATACATGGTAATGGAGCTATTTGGAATAGGAAAAAGAAAAAAAAAAGCATTGAAGGAGATCTGCTACAAATTGAGCCTTCGAGTCACACCTTGACACAAAACTGTCGCAGAGAAACGGCACGCCTTTGAGACGGGCGGAGTCTACAACGATAGATGAGGTTGTGTGAAAAGAGGTAAAGTTATCCGTAGAGTCTCCTAATAGTTACAATGTGATAACAAGGACAAGTCTGGAGAGCCTTTGAAGCATCGGCTGTCAGTACCACTAACTCCTGATACTCCGTTTTTCAGGTCTATGTTACGTACCCCTCACTTGGGTGACTTCCTTGTTAGTAGTTGGAGGGTTGAGTAGTTATCATTCGATGCTCCTCACGCAGGCGCACACGTGCATAGGGAGGAATGCTCGCTGGGCGGCGGGGGTGAGCCGACATTCTCTCTACCGGCACACTGGGCTTTGATGCTTCCTCTCTGGCGCTCTGTCTATGTTTTGTGTTACGTTGTAAGGTTGGTGGTTTTAGTTAGGGACCTGTAGCTTATGTTAAAGCTATGGCTCTAGGTAGGTGCAACATTGTTGTCTGGAATTCTGCACTTGACTAAATACTGTGCTTCAGTGATTCGTGCTTCTTTGAAATGACTTCTTGGGACTAGTTTTGAGTCGAGTGATTTATGGACTTAGTGGAAACTTATTGTTACAGTTGGTCATCAGGTCATCGTATCCTTACAGGACAGATCTAACTGTAACATCTACAGTACTGTACAAGAAAATCCTGTCACCAAGTTGGGAAATTACCGTTGTAACAGATCTCACTGAAATATATAGATCCAGCATAATTGATTAAAGTAGTTCCAGCATTAATAAACATCAAATTAAAAAGACAAATCTCCACCTTTCCTCCGATCGTAACGAACGTGGATGACTGATATCTTTACGTCAAAAATAATTCCCGTAAGTAAGACCTGTGCATACTTCCAAAGCTGACAGATATGCACATGCTAGTTACAATAAAAGTTAGGGACAACATCTGCTCAAGTGTAGTTAAGTCTGTCTTTGCAGAGAAAAATGTATGGTTCAAGCAGAAGCACATGAGGTTCAAGGTTAAAAAGTACCTATCACTATGTTAGTCTACACCCTCGATTATTACGGTTCCAAACAACTAAGGAGACTGACTGCCCTACATCAACTCTGCAATAAAAAGAAAATTGTAAGTAAGAGTGAAAAGTATTACTCAAGCACTCCCCTCTCGCATGAAAAAGATGCAGGCATCGTATCCTCACAGGACAGATCTAACTGTAACATCTACAGTACTGTACAAGAAAATCCTGTCACCAAGTTGGGAAATTACCGTTGTAACAGATCTCACTGAAATATATAGATCCAGCATAATTGATTAAAGTAGTTCCAGCATTAATAAACATCAAATTAAAAAGACAAATCTCCACCTTTCTCAGGAACCAAACATAAATTCGTAATTGCGAGGACGCAGGTTATAGTCGTGTGGTGGAAAGATAGACAAATCATCGTCAGGCTGAGGCAAACAGGCGAATCTCGCCGGTTCAACTAAAGTCGAATCAAGGACCTCAGGCTTGACGTCCGTCTTTTTGAGGCGATCACTATGCACAATTTCAAATGAATTAAAAATGAAGTCATAAAGCTCAAATTTGTGACCACCTACTTGCCTATCTGGCTGGGCCCACGAATTTAGGGGAAAACTTGTAATGTCTCTCTGGGACTCGAAGCATAACAAGGTCATCCACTTTCAAGGAAACAGGGGCGGCACGCTGATGTTGCTGCAAGCACATAGCCTCAGATGTATCCTGTTGTCTCTCTCTGACGTTTTATGAATATCTGTTAAAACTTTGAGTTGAACCTTAGAATAATCATCTACATTATATACAGGTGAATGATAACTACTAAGCAGGTCATATGGGAGTTTCTTCTCAACTCCCAAAATTATGTAGTGGGGAGATTGTCCCGCTGACTCACAAACACGGCTGTTTATGTTTGCTGCAACATATGCTACCCAGACATCTTTGCCTATCATGTCTGAGAACAATGTGTTGACAATCCTCTGAAAAGTAATGGGTGCGGTTTTGAGGGCGAATGGGATCCTTAACCATTCAAAATGACCGCTAGGGTACTGAAGACTGTAATCTCTCTGGATTCAGCTGCCATAGGCACCTGCCAGTACCTACATAAAAGGTCAAAACTACTGAAAATAATATTCCCTTGCCCCAGGGACATTAACAAGTCACATAAAACGGGCAGAGGTACCTATCGTCCTCAGTCACCTCATTTACTTTCCTAAAATCGATCACTGGCCTGAAACGTCCGTCCTTTTTAGGGACTAGGAACAAGGGTGAGTTCCACGGAGATAGGGAATGCTGAATAACACCCTGGTCCAACATACCTTTAACATGTTCATCTGCAATCTGCCTTTGACTGTGTGGAAGTCTGTATGCAGGAATGTACACCGGTTGGGTGTCGGGTTTAACCCTAATCTTGTGCTCTGTCATATCAGTCGCACCATAAGGCAAACAGGGCTGGGCAATGCCATCACGATAC
>NW_026111444.1:0-5413 GCF_024679095.1 Eriocheir sinensis | reverse complement strand
GCACATAAATGTGCGCCGTTACAAGCGTCACGGCCACGCCTGCTGTTCATGAATCTTTACCTTTGCCACCTGCGGTGAAACCCTTCCGCCACTGCCTGCCTGTTTTATTTATTATTTATTTATTATTATCTATTATTTATTTTATTTATTATTTATTTATTATGTTTTATTTATTTCTTAAATATATATATATATATATATATATATATATATATATATATATATATATATATATATATATATATATATATATATATATATATATATATATATACACTCAACCCTCTATTTGCCGGACCTCCCTTTGCGGGATTTCGGATTGGCCGGACAAGAGTCCGTGGGTAAAAAAAAAAAAAAGTCCGGGACAAGTCGATTTCAAACTACCGCGCCAGACAAAGTTCGTAAATCGGGCACTAGATGGCAGCGCTGGGCGACATACACGTCTAGTACTGGACTGTACACAAGTCTGCCGCGTCACACGAGTGTTGTGCTTACGTGCTTGTCGTGGATACACCTCTTCTTCACAACGATGCCACCCAAAAACCCACCAAAGAAAGTAACCAAGCGTACAGCTAAACCTGTGCACCTTTCTGTGTCGCAAAAACTGGAACTTTTACGTAAAATAGATGGAGGAATGAGTGTTGCCCAAGTCTGCGAGCTGTATGGGGTGAAAAAACAGACATTTTCCATTGCCGGACATTTGCCATTCCCGGACAAGCCTTCCCCCCTTTTAGTCCGGCAAATCGAGGGTTGAGTGTATATATATATATATATATATATATATATATATATATATATATATATATATATATATATATATATATATATATATATACAGGTAACTCTCGATTTACACGAGTATTGCGTCCTTGGAGAGGTCGCGTAAATCAAAAACAATGTAAATCAAACAAGAGGTAGGTTTCTGTCGAAAAATAAATACCGTATTTTTCAGCGTATAGCGCGCACCTTTTTCACATAAAAATGCCTGAAAGTTTAGCCCTGCGCATTGTACGCCGAATGTACAAATTTTTAATGATTTTTTTCTTTTTTGGAGTGTTTTTAACGGTCTGTTTTTCCTCTTATCCAATAACAACGGCAAACTTACCTTTATTATTGTTTATAATCCTTCATAGTCCGTAGCTGTCTTATAACATGTTACCATAGAATACAGGGCGATCTAATAACTACTATACAAAATTGAAATCGATGGAGGATTGCCCATGCCTTGCTGTTATCCCGTTTTTCTGTCGGGCACTATTTGAATGATCTTGATCTTGATGTCACAGGTGGCTTGATTGTATGACTAAGGAGCAGTACAAGCTACATAAAAAATCATATTAGAAAAAAATATCCATGTGTTCATTATTAATTATTAATATTAGTGAGAATAATGGGGTAAATATGATATCAGAAACTGTACATCATGAGTCTTGTACGAGGAGATATTTCGCGCAATACCAGCCAGGCCGCCATTTGCATTGTTTACAAACCACACAACCATACCCATACAACAAACAGCTGCATGGCGCGTGTCACCAGAAACGTGTGAATTGTGTCTTGCCTAGTTGTCTGTCATAACCTACGAGTGATGGTTGGAATAATATGCTTATTCACTTCATTCATTATATATATATATATATATATATATATATATATATATATATATATATATATATATATATATATATATATATATATATATATATATATATATATATATATATATATATAAAGTCCTGGATTTGCACGACTTTAGATTGCACGAATTCAAAATAGCACGGTGTCAAAAAATAGGTTTTTTTCCCTCATATTACACAGATTCCTCAAAATAACACGATTTCAAGAAAATCAAGTTTCGCGCGGCTGATTTAGTTCAGCAATGCAGCCACTAGGCGTCACTAGGTGTTTTCCGCCACCCGCTGTGTTTACCGCTGTCACGGGCAAAATTGAGCCCGGGCATCCACGTGCCTCTGTTATCTTAGCTCAAGCTCGTGTATGTGGGCTTCTTTTCGACTGATATGGCGTCTAGAGCTAGCATGATCATCATTCTTTATTATGATGACAAAGATCATGTCAAAATTTGCCTCATTAAATAAGAAATTACATAAAGGTCGGCAGCTTTTCCATGTCGCCAAGACATCCTCCAGCAGCGCTCCGACACCCATGATCGCACATTCATTTTTCTCAGAAAATAGGATACCAATCACATTTACATCAACATATTTCCACAGGTGAATACTTAGGGCATGTTCACACCAAGTTGCGACGCCTGAGATTCATTAATAATGACAGGGGAAGGAAAAATATAGGGCCCTGTCATCGACAAAATTGAGCCTCGGGCAGAATTGAGCCGGGGCATCTATATGCCTCAGATTTCTTCGCTATTATATGTTGTAAGATCGTTTTGTTGACATGTATGGGTAGATTAAGGCTTTCTGTATCTACATATAGAAGGAAAACACAAAATTCGCCCTAGTAAATCAGAAACTACATAAAGTTCGGCAGCTTTTCCTTGTCGCCAAGACATCCTCCAGCAGCGCTCCAACACCCATGATCGCACATTCATTTTTCACAAAAAATAGGATACCAATCACATTTGCATCGACATATTTCCACAGGTGAATACTTAGGGCATGCTCACACCAAGTTGCGACAGCTGAAGTTCATTAATTATGACAGGGGAAGGAAAAATGTAGGGCCTTCCTTGTCTCTAATTTACCGACGTCCATGAAACCGTACACGGCCTGAGATGGTGCCAAGGACCAAGGCATCTGGCGATAAAAGAAAATTTAAATGTCAAAGACAGCTGAGATGATCATTGCAATATTTCATGCCGTAATTGTACCTCCGATCTGATTATGATTGTTTTTTTTTTTTTTTTAAGTAACACTATACATTCGTAGTATATATATAAATATATATATATAGATATATATATATATATATATATATATATATATATATATATATATATATATATATATATATATATATATAATGTGTGTGTGTGTGCGTGTGTGTGTGTGTGTGTGTGTGTGAGAGAAGGTTTTAAGGAGCGATGTTATGTTAGGCAACACTTGATAGGGCAACAAACCTAACATGGATAAACCACGAATCTGTTAATAAATACTCACCAATGCTTTTCAAAACATTAAATCATGATAAAGTACTTACATTAGTTGTGCCCAGGAAATATGATCAACGTGAGAGTCAATACATGAGAAAATCATGATATAGGGAAACCAAGAAATTCACCAAATATCACTTATCAAAGAGCTAAAACAGGCTGTCCTACAGAAGTTGGTCAGTTAAGCTTGAAAAAGATGATTCTCTCTCTCTCTCTCTCTCTCTCTCTCTCTCTCTCTCTCTCTCTCTCTCTCTCTCTCTCTCTAATGAGGAGTGTAAAAACAATTCAATAACATATTGTTTCAGGACTGCAGATTGCGGGTGGTTCTGTGAACAGGTAATTCAAGATGATGCTACCTTAAATTATGATATGTAGTGTGCATGAGAAGGCTGGGGTTATTTAATTTATGAAGTAGATGAAAAAAAATGTTTATTTGAAATCCATTTCTGATGTAGCAGACAATGGAACTTTTCTAGTCTTTCATCTACTTTCTACACAATGTGAGATAGACATAATGTGCACATTTGCAGCTACCACAGAATTATAGATATGAAATCTATACTTGCATCACCAAACATTATTAGGGAAACAAATGTGTAGACTTGCATTTACTCGTTTGTATATACCTTACAAACAGCCAGAGGGTGTGATGTCTCATCTGAGCCTACCCCTCTATGGAATTAAGACAGATATATTCAATGCATTAAGTAATGTTTTTAATACAGGAATAAATGAATAATGGTATTATTCCTGTATTCCAAGACACTTGGAAAGCATCAAATAACAATTAATAAATAGAAGGCAAAGCCAACCATGCATAAGGGACTTTTAAGACCAATAGCACTAACAGATACAACATATAAGCTATAACTGGGAATAGTAAGAAATGAAATACAAAATCATCTTAAAGAAAATAACAAGCATAGGACCAGGGTCCAGAGAGAACGCCTGCACTGAAAATAGGAAAGCAGCAAATAATTCATTTAAATGAGACTATTGTGTTCAAAGGTGTTTTGAGACCAAGAAACTGTTAATAGTTGTAAGAATTGAATTCCAAACGGCTTTTGAGTTTTAACATAGAAACGCTAATAAGAATAATGATGAAAAATAAAATACACTTGAAATTCATTGACTTTATTGCAAAAATATACAAGTGATAAGACTAAAATGTTCCTCAATAATCAAGATGCAATCTGATACAGGCAACTTGTTAACTTCACAGAGACAATATTCCTCTTCTTTACAATAGGACTTTTCACAGGTATAAGCATCACTGACATGGTGAAAATGAACACGCAATGTACTGTCTAATCACTTAGTCTTTGACATAATGTCCTTGGCCAGTAATAATAAAAGGCAATGTTTTCCTCTGTGGTATGTTGACCACAGTGGCCTGCATCATCATGATACTGGGCAAGGATGCGCAATATGTTCTGATGCAGGAGAACCTGCCGCCTCCTCCCCTCGGCCACTTTGATGAGATATAGTTTATCTGTAAAATCATGCAGGAGAATTTATAGCAATCGCATTGTCTATTGTGCTTCGTTTTCCCTTTAGCCCAGCGCGTGCGCTCACACACACACACGCACACAGATTTGTAACTTTATAGCCAGACACATGCTTTTGTTTCTGCCATATACATATAAAATATCTGGCATTTGGCAATAGGAACACAGACAATAAATATTTTTCAGTATTTATGTTGTATAAATTGTTGCTTGAATCTTGGGTTTTTCCCCTTAATGGTACTGTGTTTTATAAGGCAGAAGGTATAGGACCCATTTTTACAATGACTTACAGGCATGCATGTCAGCAAGAAGCACTGCAGTGACGAGACACAACACATCAAACATGCGACCTAGAAATCAACATCCAATTTTTTACCCACCACCAACAAAGGGAAAATAAGGTCAAGCTCAATGGCATCATTAGCATTGGACTTCCGGGGCTTGAGCCCCAAACCTTTTTTCACCCCCGTGCCTCGTGCCCCCGTCACTCCAACAAATAAGAAATAAATATTATCCATTGTTTGAACGGAGCTGATGTTATTGATGTAGTTCATACTAAAGATTACATTTTGAAGCCATATACCAGTAGTTTGAGCAGTTTGTAGTTTACTGTGCAATCTGGGAGTGTAGCTGCATGTTTTTATCTTAGGTGCATGGTGGTGAACGAACTCTGTTAACTTCAGCCCCTGATGTTTTTCTCTTAGCCCCGAATGTTTTTGAACCCTAGAAACGCCCCTGGTCAAGCTTAAGAATTTTGGCACAAGAAAAGATGAGCTGC
>NW_026111443.1:0-5557 GCF_024679095.1 Eriocheir sinensis | reverse complement strand
AAGCTCCAGCCCTTGTTCAATGGACCGTTAGGGTGCTAGAAAAATAAGCCCTGTAGTCTTACGACTGCGTCATGTTAGAGGTGGTAAGATCAAGACAGTTCACACAAATAATGTTCAGGTCGTTCACGAGGACTCTCTTGGCTTCCATGACTCTCCTAATGTCAGGCGTGCATACCCTCTCCCTGATCAAGTAGTAGAAGTGGACCCACTCCCATGACTTATTCCCCGAGGAGCCGCTGCCATTGTCCTTCCAGCTCCTTCCGAGCTCTCCTCACCGGCTCCTGTCTCCTCAGATGCTTCAGAGGTCCCCTCATTGGTTCCCTCAGCTCCTTCAGAGCCCTGTGTCGGTCGCTCATTACGCTCCAATACGGTACCCCCTTCTCTCCCCAATGTCATGGAACGCCCTCTTGAGTATCGCCAACGACCAACGAACTGATGCCCCCTATAATTACAGATCCTGGGTGTTGCCCTCTCCTTGTCTTCCCTTGATCCCTTCCGGGAGCAACCCATTCGTCCCGGCCTCGTCTTCTCCCCAGTCTTTAAGATGCTGTTGACAGGACGGTACTATGTTGTCCCCGTCGTCATCAAGACGGACGACATCCAACGTCCTCTCATCAACGTGGCAAATCTAACAGCGGAAGTTTCATGGTCGATTGAACATATGAATCAATCGTTCCCTACTGTTGGTCTACTCAGGCGCACTCTAGACTCTTTTCACATTGAGTTTGCGAAGTTATTCAAAGATCTTAACAGCTTTCTGTCGGCTATGAGTGGTAGATGGAAGCCTGTTTCGGACTCGCCAGAAGCGAGGGGCCGTGGATTTCCTTGGCTCGGTAGCAAACCTCCTTTTCGGTACGGCCACCAGGCCCAAATAGATGTGATACACGGAAGCTCTCCCAGCTCTACACTCTGTCCACAGAAGAGAGACGTCAACTTAACCTCCATCAGGAAGTCCTCAACGCCACAGTTCGGGACCTCCGTCATGTTCATTCTGCCATCTCCCGTCTAGAGTCCGCCTCGGCTTTGGCCTCAGCTATTATCCGTCAGTTCTCATTAAAACCTTGCAAATTGAAGGGAAATGCGTATTTTGGAGACTATCCTTCTCATTCAGTTGGCACTTAGTGACCTGAATCATGATACTCTGAATCTCAAGCTTGGCCTTCAGCAGCTGTCCCAAACGCAGGTTTCCTCTCCTCCTTCCAAATGATGTACTATTTCGTGTGCTCAGCAATGCGTCACCCATTACCCAGGCTTACTTTTCCCTGCAGCACATGAATATTTAGCATTGTATAGAGATGTCTCTAGGGTTATTTCTAAAGGTACGCTTTCCTCAGGAACCCTTCACTTCTACTTACAAATCCCCATGAAAGGGGATCCTCTGACGTGTTCGATGTGTTTAAAATGGACGCGTTACCTGTTCATCTTGATGGCACGCCATATTTTCTGCACACCGACACGCTTTCCACTTACCTTGCGGTTTCTGAAGACCGCACTCACTATATGCTCTTAGACTCCTTGGACCGCTGTACTAAACACCACCTGCTCTATGTATGTCCCCTGTCGCCCCTGTCTACTCGACTTCTGTCCGGCGCTGCGAGATCGCTCTCTTTCTCGATCGCCCAGACGCCCTCTCGCTGTGTTCTAAGTCTCTCCTCAGAGTCTTCCCCCCGGTTTCATCCCGTCTCCTGCGGGCTGTGTCTTCGCTACCGATACTCCCCAGGTGGTCACCATGGTCTGCCCGGACAGCCCGGTCTCCAAATACAGGCAGACCATCAACGGACGGGTCTCCTCAGCCTCGGTATGGGCTGTAGTGCCCACTCCGACGCCTTCAGCCTCCTGCCTCTGCTACTATGGACGGTGACGCCCCGCTGACGGTTCATCGCGCCCCTTCCACATCGGACGTGACGTTGTCTCATCGCTCCTGGCCAGGACTCCCCTTGGCCCCTTCCTCCCCGCCGCCGTCGCCCGGGTCGTCTCTGGCCCCCCCGCTGACCTCCCTCCAGCACTTCACGCGCTCCAGGAATCCGTCTCTCCGGTCCCCTCCTTCGACCCCTTCCTCCCTTGGTGGGGTGGCTGCTTCTCCTCGGCGTCGTCTTCGTCGCCGGTGGGTGGCTTCTTCTGTCTCTTCAGGTCCCGTCTCGCAGGACTCTCCCCACGATCCCGCCATCCCGTCTTGGCCTCCATGGTCGTCCGCCGGGCGGAACGCTTCGTGCCACGAGGACGTGGCGTGATTTTAACGGGGGGTATGTGGTGCCCTGAGCCGCGACACCACTCGTGTCATCATCATCTTCTCCGGCAATATTTTCCGATGACAACAGCGGTATCGACCGCTAAAGCACAACACGGACTCCAACACATGATTGTCCCCAAACGCACTGTTCATTTACCAACCTATACACAATTGCAATTGCCCATTAACGCACCCGCTTATCTCTAAGCCAAAACACAATCAACCGCGGCCAAAACACAATCAACCGCGGCCAAAACACGATCAACCGCGGAACAAAATGTTATGAAAACAAAGGTGCGTCACCGCGTGACAGCTACACTAAGGATTAAAATCGACCTTAAGCCACATGTCGGTTAGGTAGATTATTGTATGAGCTCGGTGTGAGTTTGATGTATGACTCACACGCCTGACGTATTACCTCGTGATGTCTGTATGTATGTCATGCCTATATAAGAAGCATTTATTCAGGCTAAGAGATCAGATCAGCCAGCACTCTGTTCGTGTGCTATACACCCAGTTGTCCTTCCTAGACAACATGGGCAGAACCTTCATCTTTGCTACTGTGAGTATGGAGTGAATGTGGTACCATAGAGGAAAGCGTATCTAACATATCTATTGTGTTCTATTATCTTAGTTTTACTTAGGATTATATTTCCATGATACTTTATTGTGTGAGTTTTACTCAATATTCTACCAGTGTTAACGTCAGTAACCAATAGTGAAAGAAAACCTGAAGACTCATTGAGTCTAGTAAGCCAGTCGCTGGTTTAAACAATATTTTTACCCTTTGTAATATTAAGTAGTATTAAGGTAGAATAAAATACATATAAGAAAGGCGACACCGTTTCATCACCCCATTTACGAACTCCTTTAAATACTCCTAAAGTACCAGAATTTTAAGTCAAGTGTCACTAGTACAAACAGTGTGTCGTCTCCCTGTGTGACCCAGATTATATAATTATATTCATATATATATATATATATATATATATATATATATATATATATATATATATATATATATATATATATATATATATATATATATATATATATATATATATATATATATATATATATATATATATATATATATATATATATATATATATATATATATATATATATATATATATATATATATATATATATATATATATATATATATATATATATATATATATGGTATTGATAAGTAGTTAGCGTGCTGGGCTCATATTCACCACGCCATGGGCAACGTCGGTTCGAATCCCCACGCTGCCACCTGGGATTTTTCAGTCACCGCCGAGTAGCCTAGGACTACCCACATGCTGTCCAGAAGACCACCCATCAACCCGGACTCTAAAAGAAACCGTCCAGTGAATCAAGAATGAGTTCCGGGGGCAGCATGATTCGAGCATCACTGGCGCCACTTTAAAAATTGCCTGTGCCATGACAGGCTTGGGCCGACCACCTGGCCCCCTATATATATATATATATATATATATATATATATATATATATATATATATATATATATATATATATATATATATATATATATATATATATATATATGGCTTTTATATTAATGTTTACTTTTTGTGCCCTTGAGCTATATATATATATATATATATATATATATATATATATATATATATATATATATATATATATATATATATATATATATATATATATATATATATATATATATATATATATATATATATATATATTTATATATATATATATATATATATATATATATATATATATATATATATATCTATATATGGCTGGAGTAGGTAGGAAGACACCTACCGAACGGGCGCAAGCCACTCCCGGTGAGGTATATATGGGAAGTGAGGAGGGTGCTGAAGCCCTCTAAAGCCTCTTCCCATGTCCTCACTAACCGTTTCCCTATTGCCTCATCAACACCAAAGAGTAGTTCAGCATGCTCTCAAAAGACAGATCCTCTCTCTATCCACCCGACATTACATTCACACAACATACACACCTTTTCCCAAAATTCAAAATTCAAAATGGCGTACCAAAACAATGCCTCGGAGTCCCCGCCTGGGCCTGGGGAAGGTGGAGAAAGACAAATTCCCCCGGGGAGGAATCCCTTTCTGGCTGCCGACTTGAAAGGTGTCTTGAGACTTCCTCGAACCTCTTTCTTATCAATTTCTGCAACATTCGCGGTCTTCGTTCTAATTTTCATTCTGTGGAACACCATCTCTCCTCCTATAAATCTCACCTTCTCTTCCTTACCGAAACATAGGTTTCTGAGGCTACTGACAGCAATCTCTACTCTGTTTCCTCCTACTCTCTCTATCCAAAATTTCAATCCAAAGCTGGATGTTGCGCTTTCGTGCGCAACGACGTCACCTGCTCTCGTGCCCACGACCTTGACTCTTCAGATTTTTGCACCATCTGGCTAAGACTTCATTGTCGTTCTATTACTAAATACAGCTGTGCTGTTTATCTCTCACCTAACTCTACTACCTATATAAAATTCTTTGACCATTGGAACTCTAAAGTGGAGCACATCTTGACCCACTCTCCCTTCTTTGAAATCTCCATCTTGGGAGATTTCAATGTTTAGCACCAGCTTTGGCTTTCATCCTTTTTCACAGACCAACATGGTGAACAAGCTTACAACTTTGCTCTCCTCAGTGACCTAGAGCAGTTGGTTCAGCACCCTACACGTATTCCCGACCGTCTTGGAGACGTCTTGCTTACTCTGTCAAACTGTTCTCTTCGTTGAGCTCCTCCGATCACAACCTTATTTCTGTATCCTGTCCTCTCGCTCCTGTACACCCTCTGAACTTTTCCGATTTCCCGTGGAATGATTACTTCTTCCAGGAGCGAGACCCCTGTATGTGTGCCCAGCGCTTCACAGAGATGATTGTCTCTGGAATGGAGCCATACAATCCACGTACCTTCCCTACTCCTTATGCTAAAAAGTTTTGGTTTAATCATGCTTGTTCTCGTGCTGTCAAAGATAGAGAGGCAGCTCACAAAAGGAACCAGAGCCTTCGATCTCCCGCTAACCATGATCTTTACATTTCTGCCCGTAATCGTGCCAAATCTATTCACCGGCTTACAAAAAACTCTTTCATTGATAGAAAATGCTAAAATCTTGCTTTTTTTATAATTCTTCCCGGGACCTCTGGCATCTAAACAAAAACATCTCCAACTTCACTTCATCTTTCCCTCCTCTCCTTAGTCCCGACGGCAGCACCGCCGTCTCATCTATCTCTAAGGCTGAACTCTTCTCTCAAACATCCCCCCTCTGACGCCTTTATGCCTGTTATTAAGATTCTTAAGAATTATGTTTTCTAT
>NW_026111442.1:0-5572 GCF_024679095.1 Eriocheir sinensis | reverse complement strand
GTCACTACCTCGACGCCCTGAGTGTGGGGGGTGGGGGATGGGGGGAGTGTGTGTAATAATAATAATAATAACAATAATAATAATAATAATAATAATAATAATAATAATAATAATAATAATAATAATAAATGGTTTATTCATTTGTAGGCAGCCTTAAGGCTGAAAATACACAAAAATACCATACGATGAGTTTCATGTTGTGAGTAATGGGGGAAGTGGGGAAAGGTGATGTGTGTGTGTGTGTGTGTGTGTGTGTGTGTGTGTGTGTGTGTGTGTGTGTTGGGGTGGAGGGGTCATGTGATCATGGAGGTGTTAATGACCCTCACAAGTGTGTGTGTGTGTGTGTGTGTGTGTGTGTGTGTGTGTGTGTGTGTGTGTGTGTGTGTGTGTGTGTGTGTGTGTGTGTGTTGGGGTGGAGTGGTCTGTGATCATGGAGGTGTCAATGACCCTCACAAGTGTGTGTGTGTGTGTGTGTGTGTGTGTGTGTGTGTGTGTGTGTGTGTGTGTTGGGGTGGAGTGGTCTGTGATCATGGAGGTAACAATGACCCTCACAAGTGTGTGTGTGTGTGTGTGTGTGTGTGTGTGTGTGTGTGTGTTGGGGTGGAGTGGTCTGTGATCATGGAGGTAACAATGACCCTCACAAGTGTGTGTGTGTGTGTGTGTGTGTGTGTGTGTTGGGGTGGAGTGGTCTGTGATCATGGAGGTGTTAATGACCCTCACAAGTGTGTGTGTGTGTGTGTGTTTTGGGGTGGTGTGGTCTGTGTTTTTGGTGTGTGTGTGTGTGTGTGTGTGTGTGTGTGTGTGTGTGTGTGTGTGTGTTGGGGTGGAGTGGTCTGTGATCATGGAGGTAACAATGACCCTCACAAGTGTGTGTGTGTGTGTGTGTGTGTGTGTGTGTGTGTGTGTGTGTGTGTGTGTGTGTGTGTGTGTGTGTGTGTGTTGGGGTGGAGTGGTCTGTGATCATGGAGGTGTTAATGACCCTCACAAGTGTGTGTGTGTGTGTGTGTGTGTGTGTGTGTGTGTGTGTGTGTGTGTGTGTGTGTGTTGGGGTGGAGTGGTCTGTGATTATGGAGGTGTCAATGACCCTCACAAGTGTGTGTGTGTGTGTGTGTGTGTGTGTGTGTGTGTGTGTGTGTGTGTGTGTGTGTGTGTGTGAGCAAGTAAGTAGTAAGTAAGTAAAATAAGTTCCATTGCACATAATACAAAGTCACTTGTAAATTTACAAAGTCAGATATTGAGGCCAGATCTCATAGCCGAAATAGGCTTCCACCTGACAGACTGGAGATGAACTAATATACTTGATATATTTATTGTAGGCATACTGTACTGTGCATATATCTACAAAAAAAATGTACCTATATTCATTCATAAATTTGCATCCACATACACACAGCACTCATAAACGCACACAAACATACATATACATTCACACATACATATATATATAAATACTCTATACATATACACACATACACATACATACATATATATATATATACATACATATAAACAAACACACATGCACACATGTACAGTCGGCTATAGAGAGTGAAGTAGAGCACTGTCCAATAAGTTTCTGTTCAGAAAGCGACATCTGCAACCCCCTCCACGCACGACACAGAAAATTCATGTATATCCTATCAAAGAAATCGTACTGTTGTGGTGATTGGTATCGTCATAATTGCACTCTACATAATTTTAAGATAGATATTTATCAAAGGTGCTTGCGTCGCTTTAACGACTTAATAAATATTTTTCTTTGAAGCTCTGTCTGCTACATTTCTTGACACGAAACTTTTTAGTTTCGCCTTCAAATTTAGGGTCAAGAGCAATTCCAAGTTGTTTATCAAACTATGATACATTTAAAGAAATATACCTGCACTTATTAGGGGAGATTGTTATGCCTTTAAACCAAAAAGAAAAAATTCTGACAGCCGAGATCTTGTTCTTTATATGTGTAAATTTTTATACGCAATAATAGGGCTATAAAACGTTCACATGATGAGCGCCGTCGACCGCTGGCACTTGACGGCTGGAGCAGCGGTATTCTATTAAAGCCCTTATGTCCGCAGGCACCGTGCAGTTGAGCTGTCACGCTGCTTGCTGTAGAAACGTATAATTTTAATACCTAAAAAATAGGAGGAGAGGAGAGAGAGAGAGGGGTGAGGGCTGGCTGGTGGGGACGGGACACTTGTCCATCAGCGACAAGGGGTCAGCTAGTCAGAGACACACACACACACACACACACACGCTCAACACACACACACACACACACACACCCACGCTCAACACACACACACACACACACACACGCTCGGGCACACACACGTCAACACACACGTCACAACACACACACACACACACACGCTTCACACACACACACCGCTCGCTTACACACACACTCAACACACACACACACACACACACACACACACATCACATCACACGTATTTGTCACTTAGAGACCCTCAAGTTTTATTTGCATGTTTGATGGTAAGGAGCATTAGTCACTGGCCTGCCTCTGTGAAGGGACAGCATTGCACGCTTGGTATTTTCAAAGTTTAATAAGAAAGTGCCTAACAGACTGTTCATGATGTTTTACCTCGTCATCACTATCATCATTGACTATCATCATAGAAGACATTCATTATCGCATTCTAAATTGAATTCATGTAATCTGGTATATTTCTAACTACATTTATATTATATTATACTATAATGCTTTATACAATATTATTATAATTTCACGGTCACACACACACGGGTAAATAATAATTTCGAAACGCGTTACACTAACATCACCAGTGAATGCGTCACCGTTGTGTATAGTTACCAGATACCGCTACTTCATAGCTAAAACATTCTGAAACCGTGACATCGTTCACTCGTAAAGCGTCGACTGTACATACCTTTTACTTATCAAACTCTTTTACTATACACCAAATATATAGAAATTTCTATTCATTCTGGACAATTAATTAAATGATTTATTTTCTTTTGAATATCGGTGATTCCACATAGGTTAACATAAGATTTTTTAACATGTATGGCAGTGAGTTCTTCCATATTCGTGGACCAAGACAGGCAATACTATTATATTATAGAGATGTATTAAATCGCGAGGACATGAAAGTTTTGTACTATTTTTTATTGTTACCCTTTGTCGATCTATTAATGAGAAGATTAAAGAGTCTGTTTCCTTAATGGTTTTAAATATCAATAACAGCAAGAAATATTTATGAATTGAGCCGATATTCAACAAATTATGTTTAGGAAATATCTCTGAAGTTGAACTGAATTTTCTAATGAAAAATATACATCTGAATATTTTTTTCAGTGCTACTACTAATTTATTTAGAAAAGAAGGCCAAGTACAGCCCCCACACAGAAAATGCAATAATGGAGGAAGGACAGGCAGGCGATGGTAGATGCTTAAAGCATGGCGTCTAAAGGTGAAGATTGTTTTCTTACTTTATACAATATGTCACAAGTCATGGAAAGTTTTAAACAAACTTCCTTTATTAATGATGGCTCCAACCTAGATGTTCATCTATATGTACGCCAAGAAATTTGAGTGTGCTCCACTCGTTTCTATCACCGTTCCCATCGGCACCACTGGAGGCAGAGGCTGATGAACAAGATCGGTTCTGAAATAATATAAAATTAGTTTTGCCTGACATTCAATTTTAACCCATTATTTTAATCCACTGGATGCACATATGACTGAACTCATTGTTCAAACTTGTGTGTACAAATTATTTAAGTTTCTTTTATTTAGTCATTAAAAAGAGTTGTATCATCTGCGTAGACTGTGAATTTAAATTTAGAGCTGGAAATAGACTATATCATTTATATACAGATTAAAAGAGAAGAGGCTTCCAAAAACAGAACCCTGTGGAACCCTGAGCAAATGTTTTTACTGGCTGAGTATTCATCATTACAATAAACAGTTTTTTTTCTGTTACTTGATATAACTTTGAAATAAATTCAAGCTAAACCCCTTGATCCTGTAATACTTTAAGTTTATGTAGAAGTATCTCATGATTTAAAGAATCAAAAGCATTGGATAAATCAAGAAAAAGGCCAACAACATGATACTTTTCATCTAAAAATTTGTTCACATATGTGTGTGTGTGTGTGTGTGTGTGTGTGTGTGTGTGTGTGTGTGTGTGTGTATCACGTCTCTGTCTGTGTGCTGATAAGCCTCCTGATGTTGCATATAACTTTTGAATCTGTTTTTTTTCTTTTAATTCCTCCTCATTCTCCTCCTCATTCTCCTCTTCTTCTTTTCCTCCTCCTCTTCTTCTCTTCCTTCTCTTCCTCTTTTGTCTCCTCTCTGACCTGACCTGGTCGATAAATGGGTACCTGGGGTAACCTGGGGAAGGTGAACCAAGGATTATATACTATAAGGATAGCTCACTGAAACGTCACCGATGATGTCATGACTGCGGTACGTCATCTGGTTCACTCTCAGCCTGTTCTCACGGTATAAAATATACTAGAAAACCCTTTATTTATTCATATTAATGGTCAGGACTTCTTTGCGCTTTTTATATTGTTGGCGATATGCAATCAAATTAGGCAGCCGTTGAGCTGGTTGCAAACAGTACACAACTTAACAGAATCATTATTTGAGAAATTTGTTAGAAAAGGTACCGAGAAACACTGCTGTCCCCACACATCGACGCTTACGTTCTCAAACTTTACCAACACCCACCCTCTATAACTACAGGGTAAAATTCAATCTACCGTCGTCAATATCGTTGTAGATAATATAGAAGTTGGTATAGTCTTTGTGGCTGTATTCTTACGCATACATTGATCCCTCGATACATTATTTATTTTAAACATTTAATATAATTTTTCTTGATCCAATAACAGTAATAACTTCAATTAATATATATCTATATTAGCTATTTTGATGACAGGATTAGTTACCTGCTGTAAATTTGCAGAAACGAACGTTTAACGAAACTTGAGAAAACGTAAGCACTGATACATGGCAGACAGCAACATTTCCCCAGTAACCCCTATATAATATATTTCTCAAATATCTCACCACCACTACACCACTAATGGCCAACTCACAGCTGCCCAATTCAACCACATATCCCAGCAACCATAACAAGTGCAAAAATCTGACTATGAATGGTGACAAGATCAATAAGTAATGGCCCCAATACACTTTCTTTATATGGAGAGAGTGAACCAGATTGTATACGCCGGTGCATTGTGGAGTAAAAAATGTAGTGACTATTCTTATTATACAGAGTTGAGCCACTTAACACCCATATGCAGTACAAATCACCATTTTCACTGAGCACTGCGGTGAGAACACGAGTGAAGTGAATCCAGTTTCTCCCCCAGCACCATTTGTATACATGTGTGTGACGTCATCCGCGGTGCATTGTTAAAAGGTAAAACAAATGCTTAGTGAGCTATCCTTATAATATATCATCCTTGAGGTAAAGTGTAGTAACTTGGATGTCACACACACTGCCCTGTGTGCCGGGTTGATGGGCTCCTTCCCACCACAGGCTTAAGGAGCCCAATGCGACGGAGATGAGCACCG
>NW_026111441.1:0-5585 GCF_024679095.1 Eriocheir sinensis | reverse complement strand
GTGAATACTGTGGTAGTTATTGTGGTCTTAAGGGGACATGATTTATAATGATATTGGAGTTTAGGTGGAAATATTTGATACCTGATCGAGAGTGTGTGTGTGTGTGTGTGTGTGTGTGTGTGTGTGTGTGTGTGTGTGTGTGTGTGTGTGTGTGTGTGTGTGTGTGTGTGTGTGTGTGTGTGTGTGTGTGTATTCTCTCTCTCTCTCTCTCTCTCTCTCTCTCTCTCTCTCTCTCTCTCTCTCTCTCTCTCTCTCTCTCTCTCTCTCTCTCTCTCTCTCTCTCTCTCTCTCTCACCCACACACCTTCGCAGCTGTCAGGAACTAATCGACTATTCCTTCCGTTCGCATGATGTTCCTGAGACGCACGCACGAAGTCACCGGAGTCAAAGGCCCATATTCTCAAACATTTCGGGGCTCACTCCCCCACATTTGATTAAACTATCGTGGAGGTTGTTGTGGGTATTGCCATGGGTAGTTTTTTGAGTCTAGTGATAGTTTGACAAGGCTTATGCACCGTGAACGCTAAAAATACTCATGAGAACCCGACTTATCTGCTTTGTGGCCTTGGGAAATAGATGGTGTGAGAGGTGGAAGTATCTGAGAATGCCTTCCCAGGACCCACATTCTCAAACGTTTCGAGGCCTTGGGATCTCAATTTCAAGAGGCTCTCGTAGAAGTTGTAGGGATTTCCATGGTGTTTTCATATTTCTGGCGGAAGTTTTGCAAGATTTCTACGCCATGAACAGGCAAAACACGCTTGAGAACCCGACGCATTATTCCTGTTGCTTTAGAAAAGTATCGTACCAAGAGCCCGAAGCCTTTGAGAATACGAGTCCCAGGGCTCTACACTCACCACCACCTCCCTGCGCTGCCCTCTCGTCCACGCCCTCCACGAGGCCTGTCATTATTACCGCTTCATCTGCCGTCATTGATTTGCAGGTCGCACAGTACATCACAGTATTCTGACTACCTCTACGCCCTTGTCGTGGACTTAACTCTAAGCCACGCCCCTTATTAGCCCACCAATATTCAGACAACATCCTCCCCATTTAGAGCAAGACTCATTACAGTCGATCTTCGGGGACTTCTGGGACCTGCACGCACCACACCCCCGTCCCTCTTGCTCAAGGGGCGAGTGACCATTCCTTGTAAGCTGAAAATTTTCAGCCTGAGCGGAGCTCGAACCTCCGCCTGCCAGGCCGGAGCCTAACAGGGCAGAGCTTTATCCACTGAGCCACTGGAGCTGTCTGTGTGTGTGTGTGTGTGTGTGTGTGTGTGTGTGTGTGTGTGTGTGTGTGTGTGTGTGTGTGTGTGTGTGTGTGTGCGCGCACGGGCTTGGCTGGATTGTCGTGCTTGTTTACATGTTTTCCCTGTGATGTCATATCGTGGGCCTGACGACATCAAGGTGTTGGGCTAAAATCCAGCCTCCAGCAGTCGCCTTTTCAGTTTTTCCCAGACGCTTCTCTCTCCCACAACAACTAAGCCACAAAGGATTAATCGGGTTTTCATGAGTTTTTCACGTTCATGGTCCAGAAGTCTTGTCATACTATCACTTGTTTTTTATTTGTTTGTTTGGTTTTGCCCCTGAGCTGCTCCTTTACTGTAAAACAATATATAAAAAACGTGTATGCCTACGGGACGATGCTTATTATCCCGCAAGGTGAGTGTCTTTATCCATAATATTTCTCTTACTCTTAATATCCTGCAAAAGAAAGTGTGTATGTTTTCTTTCTGTGTTATTCCAAGACTCACGCCCCAGGGACCAGTGCGAAGGATTACCTACACACACACACACACACACACACACACACACACACACACACACACACACACACACACACACACACACACACACACACACACACACACACACACACACACATTCTTCTTCTCTGGGGGCAGCGATTAGCATGCTCTTTATTTTTTTTACTCATTATTTTTTGCCTTAGAGCTGCTTCCTTTCCTGTAAACACACACACACACACACACACACACACACACACACACACACACACACACACACACACACACACACCTTGAGGGGAAACTTTAGAAGAATCCCGGACATCGCCACTTCCTGCCTCTCCGTGCTCCGCCGCCCGCTGACAAACGTGACCTGATTCCTCTCCTGAACGAAACAACACCACCACCAGAACAGTGATATCCAAGCCATTGTGTAGGTTATCAATGGCATGTGAATAATAGGCTAAAATTTTCCGTAGGCATATACAGTGAAGTCTTGTTTATATTATCTTTGTTGTTCTTGATTATTGGTTTCTTGTGTTTGTTTGTTTGTTATGTATTTTAAATGTCTATTACTTTATCTCCCTGACCCGCCATTTTTATATTCTTCTACATTCTCTATTACTTTATCTCCCTGACCCTCCATTTTTATATTCTTCTACATTCTCTATTACTTTATCTCCCTGACCCTCCAATTTTATATTCTTCTACATTCTCTATTACTTTATCTCCCTGACCCGCCATTTTTATATTCTTCTACAGTCTCTATCACTTTATCTCCCTGACCCTCCATTTTTATATTCTTCTACATTCTCTATTACTTTATCTCCCTGACCCTCCATTTTTATATTCTTCTACATTCTCTATTACTTTATCTCCCTGACCCTCCATTTTATATTCTTCTGCATTCTCTTGTCCTCCTTCTCCATCTCCCTCATCGCCATCCCGGCACGCCTTCACCCAGCGGCCGCCTTAGTGAGGACTGACTCTGATTGTGCTGCGTGTGTGACTTACGTTATAATTGTTACACACTGGCGGCTGTTGCTGTTTGTCTTGTTGCTGGATTCTTTTGTTGATGTTGTCTATATTGTTGTGCTTTTGTTTTCTTAATTTTCTTTTTGTTCTTGTTGTTCTTGTTCTTGTTGTTCTTTTCTTCTTTATTGTTATTATTATTATTATTATTATTATTATTATTATTATTATTATTATTATTATTATTATTATTATTATTATTATTGCTGCTGCTGCTGTTGTTGTTGTTGTTGTTGTTGTTGCCCTCCTCTTTCTCTTTTTCTCCTCCTTTTCATTATCATCGTTATCATAAACTTGTTGCTACTACTACTACTACTACTACTACTACTACTACTACTACTACCACAACCACCACCACTACTACTAAAAACTGCAAGGACAACTATTACTGCCACTACCATCACCCCGACCAACACGCTTCTATTACTACTACAATGGGCCTTACTATTATACCTCTCCTCACGCCTCCTCTACCCCCCTTCCCCCTCCCTCACGCACACATCCACCACGGTAACATATCGCCGCCGTACACTTTTCAGGATGGACTCAGACTCAGGGCCGCTCGTTGTCACCTGTCCCGCCGTTTGTCTCTCCTCCCCGCCCACTCGTCACCAGGAAGCGATGGCCTGCAACAATCACCTGCCCAGCGCCGAGTCTCTTCCTTCCTCACCACACACACACACACACACACACACACACACACACACACACACACACACACACACACCACGATGCATTCATTCTTATTTTTTTCGATTTTGTCTGTCTAGACTCGTTTTACAGTGCTTATTTTTTATTTATTTTTACTACAACCGTGGAACTAAATTTATGTGATCTGTTTACGTCTTCCTATTGAAAACTTTCCGCTGGGTTCTTTACTGCGAAAAATGATCGTGTGTAATATTTTTGCTGGGATCTTATTTATACCTCACCGCTTGCAGGAATGTAGGAAGAATCTCTCACAGACTGAAAGAGGGCGACCGGACCCCTGACGACGAGGCTGAAAGTGTGTGTTCGATTTGTTGCGTCTGCCAGTGAGAAAGGAGGAAAACGAGGGACGCATTGCTGCCTTGCCTCGTCTAATGTGGGTCAACCTTGGGACAACGACATGAGTTGAATGGACGCAAGGGCCGAGAAGTGAGACGAAGAAATGATTAAAAGTCGGACAACAACCAAAACGGGCGGGCGATAGAGAGACTGTCGACCTCCTTGCGATCTGGGTAAAATATGGGACAGCGAGCGGAGTGGGCGGACGGAATGGCTGACAAGTTAGAGATAAAGGCTGAAAAAACGGACAACCAAAGCATTATCGTATCTTCGCTGGTAGACGGACGATAGAAAAACAGTAGACCTTCTCGTGGTGTGGGTCAACCATGGGACAGTGATTTGCGGAGTGGAGTGGACGCAAGGGACAGCAGGTAAGGGGAGGAAAGGCTGAAAGGACGGCCAATTGGAAAACACTATCGCCTCTTCATTGGTATAGGCGGGCGATAGACAGTTGGAGTTCCCGTGATGTGCGTCAATTTGGGACAGCGACACGGAGTGGACGCAAGAGCCGAGAAGTGAGAGGAGGAAGGTAAAAAGAAGGACAAGCTTGAGAATATTATTGTATCTTTATTGGTATAGACGGGCGATAACGAGACACAGTTGCCGTTCTCGTGATGTGGGTCAACTTGGGACAGCGACATTTAGAACGGAGTAGACGCAAGAGCCGAGTAGTGAGAGAAGGAAAGGCTGAAATGACGGACATCAAGCAAGACAGTGTCGTCCTCTTCATTGGTGTTGGCGGGCGACAGAGACACATGCAGTTGTAGATTTCGTAAAGTGGGTCAACTTGGGACAGCGACGTGAGTAGTGCAGTTCACACAAGGGCCGAGCAGTAAGAGGAAGAAAGTCTAAGATCCATAATTCCATATTCTTCAACGCACCGGGGTCCTATTCTCCCAAGGCCACAGAGGTGATTAACAAGGTCTTCCTGGGTGATTTTCCCTGTTTATAAAGTGCAGTAGTCGTGTAAAGCTATCACGAGGATCACAAAACAGTCCATGGAAATCCCAGTAACTTCTACGAGAGGCTTTTCAAACCGACGACCTGAGGAACCGATACGTCAAGGAATACAGGATTAATTAAACAGACGGACAAAACGAAAACATAATACTATCTTCACTATTTTAGGCAGACGATAACAAGACACAGCTGCCAGTCACGTCGATGTTTGTTTACCAGCAGAGACATTCGATGCGGCTCGTGAAGTGGACGCGAGTTGGTCCGGGCGGCCTATTAGTGAACTCAAACTACCACCAGGGTCATAAAAGTACCTCTGAAAATGCCCCAAACTCCTATGAAAGCCTTGTGAAATGTGTGCATGTGGACTGAAATGTTTAAGAATACTGCCCTTGCAATACTGCGCCGTTTTGTTATTTGATTTTACACCGAAAAGAGTGAGTGATCTTTTCAAGTGTCTGAGAATACCGAGCTATTGTTCACCTGACACCAACGAATACCAAGCGTGTGAATTCTGGGCCCCATACCAACTTAAGGGCCAGATTACTAAACTCCTCAGAGCTTTAGTACATCTGTTTTTAAAGGCTTCCGCGGAAGTTGTCGGGGTTTCCATGGGTGGTTTCCTGAGCCTTGTGGTAGTTTTGCAGTGAACGGGGAAAACACTCATGGCAACCCAACGTAGCTCCTCTCTGGCCTTAAAAAAAATAGCCGTAACAAGGACCAGAAGCTTTTGTTAATACCAGTCGGGAGTTATAGGGGTTTCCTGAGCCTGGCGGTAGTTTTGCAAGGCTGCCGCGCTGCAGTGA
>NW_026111440.1:537500-550000 GCF_024679095.1 Eriocheir sinensis | reverse complement strand
TGAATGGGGGAAGTACTAAAGTCTTCCCAGTCTAAAATTAAGGTTCTATAGTGGGGTCAGGTCGTGGTCACTCCACTTCAAAGCGTTCGTTGCCACACTTCCTGAACAAGTAATGGATCGATTGACTGATTTATTTAAAGGATATCTCACAGATAGGCAAACGTGTGCCACTATAATGTACATTTCAATATTTTAACACATCAAACAGAAGTAAACTTGCTTTTAATACCAGCTGACTATGATAAATAAGAATTGTGGCGTTTATTTTTACGGCGCTCCCAAGAATACTCACTCCTTTTGGTATGCATCACAGTAAATATTCGTCGTTCAAAATATATAGGAATTACATTTTTGACAAAGTTTGAAGAAAAATCACCATATAAATATGGTATTTTCTTAGTATAATTAAATATAATAGATCTATATGCGGCCTGGCAACACGACCCCACGTGGCCTCTCCCCCCCCCCCCCCGCTCACTTTTTCCTTATGCTTCCTTTCCCCTATTCTCTCCCTCTCTCTCTCTCTCTCTCTCTCTCTCTCTGTGTGTGTGTGTGTGTGTGTGTGTGTGTGTGTGTGTGTGTGTGTGTGTGTGTGTGTGTACTAATAATAATGATAATAATAATAATAATAATAATAATAATAATAATGATAATAATAATCGGTTTATTCATCTGGCAGCCGTAAGGCTGAAAATTTACATGTTACAATAAAGACTTAATACAGAGACACACAAGGATCATCTCTACACGTGTTTGGGGCGGCAGGGCGGGGAGCTTGGTCGTTCGGAGCCGAGAAGGAAAGGGTATCCAATTTCAGGCCGCGATAGGGTATGAAGAGCGGGTCTGATTTTACGGTCAGGTCAGAGGTCAAGGGTCGGGTGTCATCGCCAGGTGGGGTGGTATCGGTGGGTCAGCTCGGGTGTCGGCTTAGTGCCCCAGTGTTAACTCCCCGGGCCGGCGCGCCAAGGGGGGGGGGGATGGAGAGCTCTTCTTGCATCAAGCTAGGGCACCTGCAACACCACACTGTTAGCTGACCCGTCTTGACCTATCCAGCAGGGTGACGGGCTGGAAATACCGGCGGTCCATCTTTAGGCAGCGGGCGCCGGGCAGTCGCTTGCCATCACTTCCCTTCTCGGCACCGCAAACCACACCACACTGTCACTGTCTGTTCATAATTTAGCTTAGTTACACCGAAAAAGTTCACTGCAGAGAGTAGTTCCTTGATATGCTGGCGAGGGAGGGATGGCTGCTGGGAGGTCAGGACGTGTGTGTGTGTGTGTGTGTGTGTGTGTGTGTGTACTTATAAATCATAATTAACATGAACTAAGATTTATAAACACACACACACACACACACACACACACACACACACACACACACACACGAGAGAAGAGAGGGAGAAGAGAGAGAGAGAGAGAGAGAGAGAGAGAGAGAGAGAGAGAGAGAGAGAGAGAGAGAGAGAGAGAGAGAGAGAGAGAGAGAGAGAGAGAGAGAGAGAGAGAGAGAGAGAGAGAGAGAGAGAGAGAGAGAGAGATTTTGTGCACAATTTCGGTTAGCTATATTTTGCAAGTTTTCGAACGAAATTTAGATACATATGAAAATATATGGAAACAAAGAAACATACAAAGACACATACAATGTGTGAAGGCAGCGGCCAGGTCAAGGATTCAGTTGGGGCTTAACTAAGTCACGTGAGACATAGGTGAATCAGAGTAAAGGTTTGACGTTACTCTGTAAACGAGGGTAACCCCACCAGAACCCTAATTCTGGACTGGGAATAGCCGAGTATTAAGGTGAGGTGAGGTCAACCCTTTGCAGGCTGGGACACCTCACCACGCTATAGTTCAACAGTTCAGTGTTCACAAAACAGAACAGAACTATATCTCTAATTAAGTATACCCATACTTAATTCCCGCAATGAAGCCACAAAACACACCGTGCGTTTGCTTCTCTGGATTCCTGAAGACTCTACACTCGGTTTCGGTGAAGAGAGTGGATTAAACGGACGGAGCAAGTGACCTTCTATCAGCTGATACTGGAAGCTAAGCAAGCACCCAAGGTAAGCACACTAATAATTGTCCCCGCATCCTCAATCTCTCTCTCTCTCTCTCTCTCTCTCTCTCTCTCTCTCTCTCTCTCTCTCTCTCTCTCTCTCTCTCTCTTAATTCCTGGTAACGGGAAATAATGAAGATAAGGGAGAGAGAACAAACGCATACACACACTGATAATAAATATATAAATATACATATATATATATATATATATATATATATATATATATATATATATATATATATATATATATATATATATATATAAACTTATGCATTACTTCATTATAGTGTGTAGTGTGGTGGAACCCCGCTATTAGGAACTAATTTCCAGTATAACGCTCCCATTTCTTCCCCCCCACATTCCCTCCCTCGTGTTCTTGAGGATTATTCGCCTAGAGAATAATTGACGAAATTTCACTACAATCATCGTTGTGTTTAAGTCAACTGCCCATATATTTAACCTAATATTTTCCACTAGATATGTTCGTTTCTATAATTAATTGAATGTAACTTAAATTTCTGTCACTAAGTAATAAATTTAGTGTTTAAGTCGAGCATCACGACATTCGGACACACTCGCCAGCTTTGAAACAAAGAAGACGCCAGTTTCCTCACGCTGGTCAGGGTGACACGGTCACCGTCACTCAGTCTCTGTGGGCATTGTGTAGTGCATGGACGGTCACATTGTGAGTACTGCATCATCGTTTTCGCTCCCTTCCCTCACGGTTTAGCATCATCCAAAGTGAATTAATACCTTTTATCTATATAGTGCTAAGTACTCAGTGCTATAATTATATCATATCTTTTTTATTAATGGTGCTCAGATCTATGGACGGCAGAAGCTGTACACCAAAACAACGTCCATCACGCATTCACCCCTCCCCAGTGATTTCCATAATGTTTGGTTTCGTTTGCATACATAAGATTGTGTTGTGTTTTTATATTTTTATGCTAACTAGGAAATAGATTTAGCTACACAGTGAAAAGCGGCAAATTCAATTAATCAAACTTTTAATGTCTAGATTAGGTGAGGCAGGTTTTTGTTACAGACCCGTGAGCGAAGCGAAAGCACACCAGTTAAACCTGTGGCCGCAACACTGCATTAAACATAGCTTAATTAGTCTTATATCGGGGGCTGTAATGACCAGGGACGTCTCTCTCTCTCTCTCTCTCTCTCTCTCTCTCTCTCTCTCACACACACACACACACACACACACACACACACACACATTTAACGTGATTTGACACCAGAAATATTGTACTTACTATATTATGTAACTGTACGAGATAGAGAGAGGGAGAGAGGGGGTGATATTATTTTCTTCCCGCCAAACTTGTACTGTACTGACGGATAGCGCATACTGCAGCATAGGACAAGACAACGATAATATACTAAATAAATATCACACGCATGCACGCTCTCTCTCTCTCTCTCTCTCTCTCTCTCTCTCTCTCTCTCTCTCTCTCTCTCTCTCTCTCTCTCTCTCTCTCTCTCTCTCTCTCTAACGGTTTGGTCCATTTCAGGACTGCATGCCTAAGAAATATTTACTTCATAACAATCAGTTCTAGTTACTTTCCTTATGTGCAAAATTTAAATATAAAATTCTTAGTACTGCTGCCTTATGTAAGTACCTTTTTAGTATAATTTTACTGCACAAATTTTGATTAACTCAGGATTAAATAATGGTATCTTTCTTTCAATAGATGATTTTAACCGTCACAATTTCTACGTTATTCGTGATGCTGTTTTAGTGATGAAGTCATGATCAAAGTTTTCTCCTTCATATAGGTACGCTTTTATTTTTTTTCATTTATCTATTTAGTTATTTTGACAAATAATGTATAATCCTAGAGTTTTGTAATTAGGTACATATTGGTCCGTAGAATAATATGTACACTTGCAAAAGTTTTCCCCACCCTATATAGGGAAAGTCAAGTCCCTCTGCCTCATAGGCTTGCTTCCGAACACATTCCCTCGCTCTTCACCCAGGGGAATAAGGTTAATGCATCTCTTGGGACACGGGACTGAATAGGATTAAAGAAGACAGGTGTGTGTGTGTGTGTGTGTGTGTGTGTGTGTGTGTGTGTAGAAGGTGAATAAGAATACAGAATCATAATGACGATAATGAATATTATGATTATACTTGTCATTATTAGTGTTGTTAACATTATTGTTACGATTACCATTATTATTATTATTATTATTATTATTATTATTATTATTATTATTATTATTATTATTACTACTACTACTATTATATACTATTATTATCATTATTATAATTAATAATAATAATAATGAGAATATTAATGATAATTGTAATAATAATAATAATAATAATAATAACAAAAATAATAGTAATAATAATACTAGAAATAATAATGATGGTAATGATATTCTTCTTCTTCTTATTATTATTATTATTATTATTATTAATGTAAAGAGAACAGCGAATATGCTTCTCAACCCCCTTCTCTCTCTCTCTCTCTCTCGTCACAACCATCTTGGTTACAGCCTTAAAAGAAAACATGTTATAGGATATAGAATTTAGGCAGAGAGAGAGAGAGAGAGAGAGAGAGAGAGAGAGAGAGAGAGAGAGAGAGAGAGACTCTGCCAGTCCCGCCAGGGTTGCCACGCCTAGGTTTTTTCACCTAGATCTAGGTCTTTTTGCAGTGATCTAGGTTTCTGGGTGTTTTTTTGGTAAAAGTCCATAAATCCAGGTTTTTTTCTGTTAAGTAATATTTTGAAATATTGGTACAGTGACGAACAGAGTGACACGTTTTAAATGCATCCGCTGCTCCCTGCCTTACCGTACGGCAGACGAGGGAGCAGCGAACGCGTCTAAAACGTGTCACGTACAAGTACGACTCGTACGTAATACGTATCCCCGATTCTCAGACCTCAGTTGCTTCCACTCTCTGCTGGTGTTAGTACATATACGGAGCTCTTTCATGTTTCACCATGAGTGGTGACGAGGATCAACCTGGTTGCAGTAGTACATATCATTCACCACCACGTAAAAAAGCAAAAATGTGGTATAAGCAAGCATTCAAACAGGAGTGGCTAGAAGAAAAATTGAAAGCATGAGTTAAAGCTGATCCTTCAGATATATTCAGTGCGGCGTGTTGTGTGTGTGACACAACAATTAAAAACTGCAGTAAGTCACGCTTGTTGAGTCACAAAAATTCCATAAAACATGCAAAATTATTAAATGCAATGATGTTTAATAATCTAGTTTTTTTTTAACGAATTCTTGATGTTTTTAGGCAACCCATCCAGGTTTTTTTTATGTTTAGGGAGTGGCAACACTGATTCCAGCTCATTAAGAGATTTAACGGCAAGGAAGGACAACTGACCTGGCCTCACCTGCCTCTACTCTCTCTCTCTCTCTCTCTCTCTCTCTCTCTCTCTTTATATCTTAAAGAACGCTGTGAGGAGAGAGAGAGAGAGAGAGAGAGAGAGAGAGAGAGAGAGAGAGAGAGAGCACACACACACACACTTGCGGTCTTCGTTAATCACTCCCTTCTCCCAGGAAATTTCCCTTATCCCCCTGGGTGGGGCCACTGTGTCCTAGGGAATGGCTATGAGGAGGGAATACTTGACTTGACCATATAGGGTGGGGAGAACATTTGTTGGTGACTACTAGTGGTTAGCGCGACTGATGCCCGTATGCTTAGACAAATGTGTAAAGTGCATTACATTTCAAAACTGTATAGCTACTTAAACAAAAAATAAGCTTATGATGGGGAAATAGAAATCTTATGATGGGATGATGGGAAGCTGATAATGGTGAGCAGCACACACAAATATGGAATAAACTTTTTGTTCAAGAATACAGTAAGAATCAGGTTTTGAAGTGTAATGCACTTTCCTCTACACATTTGTCTTAGTATACGGGCATGACTCACACTCAGGAGGTCCCGGGTTCGATTCCCGCGGCGGGATGGAAAAAATAACTGGGCAATTTTTCCCCACACCCTAAGCCTCTGTCCACCCAACAGTAATGGGTACCAGGTGTAATTCAGTAGTTGTGACACCGTTTCCTGGGAAGGTAAGCTGTGTTAGCCCGGATGTCACAGTAGCCCTGTGTTCCGAGGTGTTGGATTCAATCCACCACAGGCTCAAAGGCCAATTAGACGGGAGATGAGCGCCCGCGGCTACGCACTGCAACAGCGTATGCCCCCAGCTTTACATTTACCTTTACTAGGATATGACTAATATCAGAACCCATCCATTTTTTTGCACATTTTGTAGCATGCTAACGTACTTACAATTTCACCAATGTACTCCACGCTTGCAGATATTCTACCACCAAGCTCAGAGAGAAGGAAATTCCAAGGATCACGTATTGCAAACGGGCGACACACTGGGCAATTTTGGGAGTTTACTTCAGGTAGTTGTAAACAGTGCTTGTTTGCACATATATATATATATATATATATATATATATATATATATATATATATATATATATATATATATATATATATATATATATATATATATATATATATATATATATATATATATATATATATATATATATATATATATATATATATATATATATATATATATATATATATATATATATATATATATATATATATATATATATATATATATATATATATATATATATATATATATATATATATATATATATTCACACTGTCAGTTCACATTAATGCATCATAAATCCCTTACTCTAGAACTGTAGGAAAGTATATGAGTACCATACTAACAAAATGAGTGGTACTGTTCTTCATGTATGTTCAATGTGTTCCTTTGAGTTATGAGTTCAGGAGATTTAAATCTCATGTATTGCGAATGCACAGAAACAGCCGGATTTTTTAATTTCATGTTGCTATGAACCTTGTGCATATTCAACGAAAAGCTGGAATGTTTTAAAATGCATGCATCCAGGTATCACACTGAAAGAAATACAAACTTGGATGCAGATAACCCGCTAGCTGCAGCTGCAGACTTTTCTTTTAATGATCCAATGATCGAGACTTTAGTAGACAAAGATGCAAGTAGTTTCAATGTAACAGAAATGAAAAATGCAGAATTTGCTCTCAAACTAGAGACACAGCACAAAATTCCACAGGTGTCCATTGATACTATAATAGAGCATACATCCCAATTGATTTCACATCACATTTCAGAAGTAGTTAACAGTGTTAAGACTCATTTACAACCAAAACTGTCATCTGAAGACTTGAACTTCGTAAACGGATTTATTAAAGATGTTAAACTTAGTAATGTTGAGAATGAATACAACAGAAAAAAGTACTACACCAATTATTGTAGCCTCGTACAACCACAGGAAGTTCTCCTAGGAACAGAGTTTAAAGCTGTTAAAGGACAGTTGAGAGAAGTGAAGAGATATGGATATTGTATTCCGTTGCAGGAAACTCTGCAGGCTTTAATTAATCTCCCTGAAATAAATGCAGCAGTTTCGACTCCACATTACTCGGAATCCAGCATGATGAAAGATGTGTGTGATGGAGCGTACATGCGTACACATCCATTGTTTATAAAGGACCCAAATGCTCTTGCCATAATTCTGAATCACGATGACATGGAAGTTGCTAATCCCCTCGGGAGTCATGTTAAAAAAAATAAACTGGCAATGTTTTATTTTTCTCTTGTGAATATTCCACCGCAGTTTCGTTCCAAGTTGGCAACCATCCAGCTAGTTGCTATAGCTAGAAGTAGGGACCTTAAAAAACATGGAGTTGACAAGTTATTGGAAAATTTTGTTACCACACTGAATGAATTGCAAAGCACAGGAATCAAATTCAAGGTAGGCACATCAGAACGTCTCATGTATGGAGCCTTAGTAATGGCGCCATGTGACACCCTTGCAGCTCAGTGGATAGGAGGCTTTAAAGAAGGAGTAGGCTTTGCAGTTAAACCATGCAGAACTTGTGAAGTAACACAGAGTGAGGCAAGGAAACAATTCTCTCTTGAATCGAGAGAACGAACCCTGGTAAAACACAATGAAAGACTTGAGAATCTTGAGTTGGTAAGTAAAAAGTCTAAAGAATACTTCATCAGAAGTACATGTGCTACAGAATGTTAGGCTCTAGTCCGATGCTTTTGGATCATGCAGGAAATTTCCTTTATTCAGGTGATTTAGTGAAAAATGGTAGCATAATAGATATTGAGAAGGACCTTCCAGGATTGAAAGAACAGTGTCTGAATTTATTCACAAAGCACCATTTGAATACTGCATACCCACTAACAGGTTACATATCACCTGAAGTTTGCATTCATGGGCACACCTATAAACCTGGAATTATTTTGCAGCTTAATCATGTAGAAGGTGTTCCAACTTTTGGTCTTGTGCTTCAAAACTTCATACATGACAGCATGAAGTTTTTCATATTGGAAAACTTGATTACTTCAGGATTTGATGGCCATTATAATGCATATGTTTTGAAAGCTACTGGAAATAAAGTAGTAGAGAGTTTTATTGATATTGAAAACAAATGGCCTTTGAGTGTATACCATGTCAACAATGAAATGTATGTTACCAACCGATATTGTCACTTTGTTGAATTTATATAGACCTATGGTAGCACTCATGAGCATGATGCTACACTGCATCATAGGAGAAGGAAAACTGATATAAAACTACCTGCTGCTTTATAGGTTGTGTCTACATATTTAAGGTTGTATCACATTGGCACATTTTCCTGCGACATCGTGTTGAGCAACGTCATTTCCGACGACCTGCCGTCCTCAGAAATTATCACTGTCGTTTATTTTCTTCGACTACAACAATTAAACAATTGTCTTTGACAATTTCAAGGACGGCAGGTCGTCGTAAATGTTGTCGCACAACACGATGTAGCAGGAAAATGTGCCTGTGTGATACGGCCTTAAGATGAATTGTAGGAGAAGGATGTATGTATCTATAAAATTCACTGTCTGTATGTGTGTGTGTGTGTGTGTGTGTGTGTGTGTGTGTGTTGTCTCGTAAACACAGACACATAGTTAGCTAAAGATAAACAAAACTTGGCATGAAGATACATGGACACCTCTAGATTGTCTTCGGGGGGTCTAAATTTGGGTACCCCCTTCGGTAGCCACGTTACAGGACGCGCCATGTGAGGTGAAACTTTAATGAAAACATACTTTCCCTCATAGCGACTTAATGGTTAGTCTGATCCCATGTTTGAGGGCATACTTCCTTTGCGGAAGAACAAGATCTACAACTTTGATCTCTATGAACATTTCTGTATCTGTGACAGAAATGGTGTTTTTTGGCACTTTTATGTTATTTTGGACACTTTCATGTTACGGCTGAATTTCTTTGCCTCATAGCGACTTAACGGTTCCACTAATGCACCTTCCCTTATAATCATTCTTTCTACAAATAATGTCTGTACAACTTTGCTATCCATAGAAAATTCTGTATCTGTGACACAAAATGCACTATTCAGTATTTTTGTTACCGCTTAGGTAACCGTTAACTTATAAAAAGCGAAAAAACGCAATTTCCGTCACATATTCTTTTTTTTATTGATAGCGAAGTTATAGAGCTATTTTCTCGAGACAGAATGGTTATTAGAAAAAGTGCAACACGGGAACTGTTAAATCTCTGTCATCCAAAGGATCTTACCGGTACCATGAGCGTGGCCAAAAATAACAAAAGTGATGTAACGGTTCTCTCTCTCTCTCTCTCTCTCTCTCTGAACAGAAAAGAGAGAGACAGACACACACACACACACACACACACACACGAGAGAGAGAGAGAGAGAGAGAGAGAGAGAGAGAGAGAGAGAGAGAGAGAGAGAGAGAGAGAGAGAGAGAGAGAGAGAGAGAGAGAGAGAGAGAGAGAGAGAGAGAGAGAGAGAGAGAGAGAGAGAGAGAGAGAGAAAACAGACGGACAGACAGACAGACAAACAAAACGAGAGAGAGAGAGAGAGAGAGAGAGAAAGAAAACAACCCGGGCAACGCCGGGTACCTCAGCTAGTAAATAAATAAGTGTGAGGGGGAAAGGGTGCCCTACACTATGGTCTCCCAGAAACAGTGGGCACACCACACACAGAGAGAGGAGTGTATAGACACCCTTAAAACCAATAGATTGCGCCTTTTCTGGGGTGTACCCTTTCGGGGAAACAGCCTAGGTATATAGATGGATGGATTGTAACACCAATGGAAAGAAGTAAAAAAAAAAAAAAAAGAAAGAAAAAACATGGAAGGGCAATTTAACCTACACCTATCGCAATTATTAAATGCTTTGTATCAGTCAGTATCTGTGATGCATTTGTGTGTTCCATTATATATATATATATATATATATATATATATATATATATATATATATATATATATATATATATATATATATATATATATATATATATATATATATATATATATATATATATATATATATATATATATATATATATATATATATATATATATATATATATATATATATATATATATATATATATATATATATATATATATATGTATGTGTGGGTGTAAAATCAAAACTGATTTACAACTGTGTCAACTATATTCCTAAAAATGCTCCAGAATGCCAGTTTTCCGTATTTGGTGTGGTGATCGCATCATAAGGAAATCGGTTGTGTCAGTAGCAGAAATTGAAGAACTAAAGAAAAAAGGTAAGAAAACGTATGCATGTGCATGTAATCTGCAATTTTTTTTTTTTTTTTATTTCTTTCCAGATACTTCCTTGACACTATTCAATAACAGATTGGCTTTCAGATGTCCTTTTATCAAAACTTTTATATCATCAGATAGTCTTTGTCACCAATTATTACTGTATATCAAGGTTCCCCTATTTTTGTATTATTTAGTGGGTTTTTCTGTGTATTTTAGAAACGTAGTGATGGACACACATATATGCAACTGCTCTGCCCATTTTGTGTTTAATTAAATACTTTTCAACAGTTTTTCTTTCAACAGCAACACAAAAACTCTGTTTGGAGTTGGTAGGACCTACGAAGTTAGTTCTAGAGAAATGTGATACAGAAGTGGACGACGATGAGGTGTTGGAAGAAATTGCTGATGAAGTCTTATTATTGTTGGCTGATGGACAAACTTATACACCATCTGTAGCTCAGCAAATACCTGACTCTGCTCGAAGTTTGGTAGCATGTACTACAGGCGATGTACTTCAACCCAGCAGGAGTGCAAGTGACAACGAAGTGGCAAGCACAAGTTCAAGTGGGACAGAGGCATATGCCAGTCACAAATCATCTAATACATTATTTAAGTATGTCATAACTTTTTCCCATTGTAAAGAAAGATGTGTTCCTCACTGAAATAGATGACCACAGAGCTTGTTTTAGTAATATTTAGAATATTGTCTCTTGTTAAAGTTGAGGCTATTATAGGAACATACTTCCATCAATAAAGTTTACATTTACTTAGAGGAAAGCGCTAGCCACTTTTTATGCTTACTTTATTGTAGCATTGCCTCTGCCAGAACTCTCACGGGCAACCCGAGATGACTTACAACAGGGAGATAAATCAAGACGGGTCTGGTTGCAGCTGATAGAAGAATCCAAGAACTACTACATGAAGTATTGCCCTCTGCTTGATGAAAACCCTTATGGGGCATACAAGATTACTTGAGAGAAGATGTTAGCTGCTTACCCTAGTATCGAGAGGGAAGGGAAACATAAATGGGTAAGATTTTTTTTTTTCTTTTTTATCTACAATACACACTTTCTTCATAAATGTCCACCTTCAATGAATTCTTATGCTGTATATACATTGTTTAGTTTAATAACGATATTTAATTCCAACAAATTTAAATAATTTTTTTAGCCCATATACAATTTTGTGGCTAGAAAATAGCAATAATTAAAAAAAGTGAGGATAAATTAGTGAATCCCTTCCTAAAGTGGCAGAATAGCCACCTCGACAAGGCACACATGCTGAGTAGTTGAAGTTATTTGTTAATTCAAATATTTGATATTTCCACATTCATTTCAGAGCCAGTATGCGAAAGCACTCAGTCAAAGTATACGCACAGAGCGTTTTAGACGTAAAAGAAAAAGCCTTCCTGTAACTCCACAAGAACAACAGCTGCCCCCTAAAAGGTTCACTGTGGGAAAGCACATAGTTACAGACGCCAGTAATGCTCTTCCAGAAGAAGAGTTTGAAAAGCATGTTCTTGAAATCCAGAAGGTTTGGAATACTTCAGCATGCAGTAGCTCACATGTAGATATGCTGCTCAGGGAATCCTACTGCAACAGAAGACAATGGTTGCCATATCTACCAAATGGGAAATTGGCATCAATACTGGAGAAAATCCCATGTTTTCAAGAGTCAAGCTATGTAAGTAAAGAAATTATGTTAATCCTTGTTGTTTTTGCATGCAACTATTAATTTCATTTCATTTGATAACCATTCCTTCAAATTCTGTTGTTGATGATTTTATTTACTTA
>NW_026111440.1:522500-535000 GCF_024679095.1 Eriocheir sinensis | reverse complement strand
ACCCATTTCTACTCAACCATTACCACAACCACCACTATCACCACTACCCCCACAACCACCACTATCACCACCACAACCACCACTATCCTCACAACCACCATCACGACAACCATCACCACAACCACACCACACCACAACCAATAGTTGTGGTGATAGTGATGGTTGTGGTAATGGTTGAGTAGAAATGGGTAGTAGAGGAAATGGGTGATGGTGGAGTTGGATTAGTGAAAATGGGGGAATGGAAATGAGTAGTGGTAGTGGAAATGGGTGGTGGTAGTGGAAATGTGTGGTGGTGAAAATGGGTGGTGTTGGAAATCAGGAATGGTGGAAATAGACGATTTTTTTTTTTTCGAATTTGAAAGTCAACTTTTTTAATTTAAAGTTCAGATTTTTTAGTTTGAAGCTCAGGTTTTTTTAATTTGAAAGTCAACTTTTTTAATATGAAGTTCAACTTTTTAAATTTGAAAGTCAACTTTTTTAATTTGAAAGTCAGTTTTTTAAATTTGAAAGTCAGTTTTTTTAATCTGAATGTCAATTTTTTAAATTTGAAAGTCAGTTTTTTAATTTGAAAATCAACTCTTTAATTTAAAAGTCAGCTTTTTTAATTTGAAAATCAACTCTTTAATTTGAAAGTCAGCTTTTTTAATTTGAAAGTCAATTTTTTAAAATTTGAAAGTCAATTTTTTTTAATTTGAATGTTATAAGGTGTACATGCATTTTTCTCTATATAAAAGAAGATGATGTTATTAAAATGTTTCTCATGTTATCTAAAAATTTTCTGTTGTGTATTTTTCACTATGGAAGAAGATGATGTTACTAAAATGTTATGTAAGGATTTTGTTTTGTACTTTCCACTATGAAAGAGGATGATGCTACTAAAATGTTTCTCATGTTATCAGAGAATTTTATGTTTTTATTTTTCCATATGAAAGAAGATGATGTCACTAAAATGTTTCTTATGTTATCTAAGGATTTTATGTTTGGTATTTTTCACTATGGAGGATCTATCTATTTATCTATCTATATACCAAAGCACTTACACCAAGAGGTGTAGCTAGAAAGGTACACCAAGGGGTTATTATTATATATATATATATATATATATATATATATATATATATATATATATATATATATATATATATATATATATATATATATATATATATATATATATATATATATATATATATATATGTGTGTGTGTGTGTGTGTGTGTGTGTGTGTGTGTGTGTGTGTGTGTGTGTGTGTGTTATTTAAACCACTTTTAAAAAAGTGTTTGAAGAAAAACGAATTTTTCAGTTATAAACGGCTAGATCCGTTTTTAAAGTGTAACAGGCACTAAAACGGCTGGATCAGTTTTTATAAAAACACATCATGAGCACACTATTGTTTCATAAAAAATGTCATGTTTTGTTAAACACATTATTAACAATAAAACGGAATGAAGTTTTCCAGTAAACACCTTGTTTTTTTAAACACCTCTATAACACTAGTGTTTAATTAAAAATGTAATGTTTTGTTAAACGAGTTATTAACAATAAAACGGAATGAAGTTTTCCAGTAAACACCTTGTTTTTTTTAAACACATCTTTAACACTAGTGTTTAGTAAAAAACGTAAAATATTGTTAAACGCCTACATGAAAATAAAACACAAAATTGTTCTCCAGTTAACGTTTGTTTATCTTAACACATATGTTAACACTGAAATATCACATGTTTCCAACAAAACGTAAAACACCAAAAAATGTGTTTTTAAAGTGTAACAAAAAAACGCATTTTATCCGTTTATACAAAAACAATTCATTTTTACAGTGTACGTGCTCGACCCTGACGGCCTCCATATAGTCCATGTCCCCACCCTTGAGGTGGCGACATAAAAAAAAAGCACAAACAGGATGCTCGTATACTAAGTCACCACTCGTAAACCAAGGCATTTTTTGTGATCTTTTTTTGCTTGTAAATCCAAACACTTGTTAACTAAGGCACTCGTGAACCCAGGTATGACTGTTTATATTTAGTACTTATTTTCCCCATTAAATACCTTTGCGATACTAGAATTTAAGATTATGGGTTTGTTTCCACTGCCCCTTCCTACTGTGCCAACCCAGTACCCACTGCCATTTCTGCAGTGCCCGTACAAGTTCGTGCCGCCCCGGGAGCCCCTTTGGTATTGCTGTTTCTCAATTTTCAATGTCAGGCTCTTTTTTCATTAGCTACTTCTTTCTCTGATTTAGAATTATTCTAATTAAGAAACCTGTTCATTGTTCAAAAGCTTAGTAAAGTAAAAAGTAAGCTTAGTAAAGTAGTCGTTTCAAGGATTCGATTACTAAAAAAATAATCGACCACAACATTTTTTTGAGATAGTAATAGAAGTAATCATTTACAAATAATTGATTAAGCCACCCACAGCTCACCCCACGCCTGCCTCCCCAGCACACCCAGCACACATCTGCCGGGGCTGCTGAAGGAGGCTGGGGACTATGACACCCAGGCCAGCATTGTGGAGCTCATGTACCGCCTCACCACCTCAACCGAGCGGAGCCACAGCGTCACACAGTGGTTCCTGAGCTGGAGTGTACCGTGCAATGCCTCTTCCTCACTATATCAGAGTTTGACCCGGTGAGTGTGTGTGTGTGTGTGTTTACCTAGTTTTACCTAGTTTTACCTAGTTGTAGTTTTACAGGGCCTGGGCTTTACGCTCGTGTGGTCCCGTCTCCGTATCTACATTTATCCAACTTTTCCTTAAACCTTTGCACACTTCTCGCCGATACTACATCCTCACTTAGTCTGTTCCAAACCTCTATATTTCTTTGCGAGAAGCTATATTTTTTTGTGTCTCAGGCATCTTCCCTTCCTCAATTTTTACTATGTCCTCCTGTGTTCCTAGTGGTAATTTCTTCTTTTAGTAGTAACTCCTCGTTGTCTACTTCTTCCATTTTGCTCAATAATTTGTAGATTTGTATTAGGTCTCCCTTTTCTTTTCTTTGTTTTAGTGTTGGTAAGTCCATTTCCTTTAGTCTTTCCCACAGCTGGGCGTTATCGCGATAAGTTATCGCGGTACTTTATCGCTGATAACACAATCGGATTATCGACCATCTGCTACTTATTTAAATATATATCGGTATCTTCGTTACTTTTGTAACCAAACTAGCGATAATCGCTACTTTTTTTCCGCCTCTCAGAAAAAACGTTGTCTCCCTACTGCGCATGCGTGGCCCGGTGTTGTATGAAAAAACTTCGGGATATGAAATATCTTCGGTGATGAGATTTCATGCTTAGATCATGAAAATTAAAACACTAGGTTATTTTTTTATGCTTCTCAAAAATCAATATATCATAGAGAAAAATCATTTAACTTTGCCCCCAAAATGATTATTCACTGCCTCAAATTTGATATTCCATATTCGTTTGTGACCATGCCATGATACTGAAGGCACCCGGTGTTGTGTTATTTGGTGTCCCATCGTCAAAAGCTGGCGCTTTTGCTTATAAACACTGGTCTCTCGTGAACTGCGCATGCTCAGACCATTAAGTGTAGACCTGTTCAGTCTCACAATGCTTTTTTAACACATTAAGAGTTGCTGGAAAGCTGAATCAAACATACAGTACCACCATCCTCGCTGTTTCTAGAACGACACTCTGTACATATAAATACAACTCGTACAGAGTGTCGTTCTAAAAACAGCGAGGATGATGGTAGTGGTACTACATGTCTGATTCAGCCTTCCAGCAACTCTTAATTACGGTTTAAAAGCTTTGTGAGATTGTACAGGCCTACGCTTGCTGGTCTGAGCATGCACCGTTCACGAGAGACCAGTGTTTGTAAACAATTTTTGACGGTGGGGACGCCAAACAACACAACACCGATTCAGGCATTTTTAGTATTACCGTCCATATGTACGTGTCAATGTGTGGTTTTAAGGTTTTGTAAGTTTCCTAAAATACAGATAATGAAAATTTGAATTCATCAACGTTGTTCTATCTGAAATATCAATATAGTATCGTTTTCGCCTATCGGACTTATCGCTAGCTAGTATCGGAATTGTGGATTTGTATCGGGTATCGGTTATCGGTTATCGCCTATATTTGTGTCTCTAGTTAACGAATATCGGTTATCGCCGTTAAGGTTTTTCATTATCAGTTATCGGTTATCGGAAATAAGGTTTTCTGTTATCGTGCCCAGCTATGGTCTTTCCTCGTATGTCAATCCTCCAGCTCTTGAACCATTTTGTCGCCATCCTTTGTATTCTTTCTAGTTTCTTTGTGTTTCTTCTTATGGGAGACCACACTTTCTCCGCATATTCCAACTTTGGTCTGATCATAGTGGTAATTAATTTTCATCATATCCTTATCCATGTATTGGAATGCTATTCCTATATTTCTCACCATGTTATACAAATCACCGAATATCCGATTAACATGACTCTCTGGCTGTTTGTTATCTTGCATTATTACTCCCAGGTCTCTCTCTTCGTGTACTTTCTTTAATGTTTCACCATCTCCCATTTTATATGTCCATTTTGGTCTTCCTTCACTTTTTCCCATTTCCATAACATAACATTTCTTCGCATTAAATTTCATCTCCCATTCCATACTCCACTTCCAAATATTGTTTAGGTCTCCTTGCAGGATTTCACAGTCTTTACTGTTTCTTATATGTCTTAGCAGCTTTACATCATCTGCAAACAGGCTCATATAACTATTTACTCCCTCTGGCATGTCATTAATATATACAAGGAAAAGTGTTGCTGCCAAAACCGATCCCTGAGGCACTCCACTCTCTACAGTTTTCCATTCCGATGTCATGTCCTTAACCACTTTTCTCATCTCTCTTCCCCTTAGGTAGCTTTCCATCCAGTTTTTCATTTTCCCTTTCAATCCTCCGTTATTTTCTAGTTTCCATAGCAGTCTTGTATGTGGAACTTTGTCAAACGCCTTCTTCAGGTCTAGGTAGACGCAATCAACCCGTCCGTCCCTTTCCTGTATTTTATCTCTCACTCTTGAGTAAAAGCTCAGTAAGTTTGTCACACATGAGCGCCCTTTTCTAAAACCATACTGTTTACTTGTGATTAAATTTTGCTCTTCTAGAAATTGCGTCCATTGTTTCTTTATCACTTTCTCACATATTTTACATACTACACTGGTCAATGATGCAGGTCTGTAGTTCCGGATTCTTCCTTCCTTCCACTTTTGAGTATGGGGACCACTTCGGCCCTCCGCCACTCCTTAGGACCTGTACCAGTTGTTATTTAGCATTTAATCATGTCATATATCGGTCTAAACAGCACATTGTGTCATTCTTTCAGTATATACCCTGAGACTCCATCCGGTCCTACAGCCTTCCTCTCTTCCAGCTCCACCAACAACTCATATATCTCCTCTTTATTTACTGTAACTTCTTCCATATGAACATTTATTTAGTTTTCTTGTGGCTCATTATATATTGATTCATTAGTAAAAACTTGCTGGAACTTTTTGTTTAATAATTCCGCCATGCCTTTAAGTTCATTGATTGTCACATTCCCGTCGCTCAGTCTTTCAATTGTTTCTCTTGGTTTAATCTTTCTATTTATGAATCTATAAAATAGTTTAGGTTATTCCTTGTACTTTTCCACAATATCCTTTTCATATTCCTTTTCTTCTTCCTTCCTGATTTTCACGAATTCATTTCTCGCTACCTTAAAATCTTCTTTATATTGTGTGTGTGTGTGTGTGTGTGTGTGTGTGTGTGTGTGTGTGTGTGTGTGTGTGTGTGTGTATTTACCTAGTTGTGAAATACAGGAAAAGAGCCGTACTAGGCTCGTGCTGTCCCGTCTCCATAACGCTTATTATCCAGTTTGGCTTTAAATTCATGAATCGTTTTTGCATACACAGTCTCCTCGTCAAGTCCGTTCCATGTTGTTATGCTTCTGTATGGAAAACTATTTCTTGATGTCTCTCCTACAGTCGCTCTTCTTCAGTTTCTTACCATTGCCTCTTGTCACACTTCTGTCACGTTCCACTAGGTCTTCCCCGTCCAATTTCTCCAATCCCTCTTGTATCCTGTACAGTGCTATTAGGTCCCCTCTCTCTCTTCTGCTCTCCAGTGTTGTTAGTCCCAATTTCTCCAGTCTTTCTTCATAAGTATGTTCTCTCAGAGTTTCCGGTAATTTAGTCGCTGCTCTTTGTATTTTTTCCAACTTTCTAATTTCGTTCTTCAATCTAGGTGACCACACTAATGCTGCATATTCCAGTCTTGCATGTACCATCGATGATATTAGTTTTTTCACCATTTCTTCATCTAAATATGTAAATGCTGCTTTTATGTTTCTAAGAAGATTGTATGTTTCCCCAGTTATCCGGTCTATATGTTTTCCAAAGGATAACTTGTCTGTTATGATCACTCCCAGATCTTTTTCTTCAGATTTTTTCATGATTCTTTCATTTTTTTTTTTTTACAGCAAAGGAGACAGTTCAAGGGCACAAAAAAAGTAAACATTAATAAAAAAAGAGCCCGCTACTCGCTGCTCCTAAAAAGAATCCAAAGAGGTGGCCGAAAGATAGGTCAGTTTCGGGAGGAGAGGTGTCCTGATACCCTCCTCTTGAAAGAGTTCAAGTCGTAGGCAGGAGGAAATACAGATGAAGGAAGATTGTTCCAGAGTTTACCAGCGTGAGGGATGAAAGAGTGAAGATGCTGGTTAACTCTTGCATAAGGGGTTTGGACAGTATAGGGATGAGCATGAGTAGAAAGTCGAGTGCAGCGGGGCCGCGGGGAGGGAGGCATGCAGTTAGCAAGTTCAGAAGAGCAGTCAGCGTGGAAATATCGATAGAAGATAGAAAGAGAGGCAACATTGCGGCGGAATTTAAGAGGTAGAAGACTATCAGTATGAGGAGGAGAGCTGATGAGACGAAGAGCCTTAGCCTCCACTCTGTCCAGAAGAGCTGTGTGAGTGGAGCCCCCCCACACATGAGATGCATACTCCATACGAGGGCGGACAAGGCCCCTGTATATGGACAGCAACTGTGCAGGGGAGAAGAACTGGCGGAGACGGTACAGAACGCCGAGCCTCGAGGAAGCTGATTTAGTAAGAGATGATATATGAAGTTTCCAGTTGAGATTTTGAGTTAAGGATAGACCGAGGATGTTTAGTGTTGAGGAAGGTGAAAGCTGGGTGTTGTCAAGGAATAGGGGATATTTGTTTGGAAGATTGTGTCGAGTGGATAGGTGGAGAAACTGTGTTTTTGAGGCGTTGAAGGACACCAGGTTCTTCTTGCCCCAATCGGATATAATAGTAAGGGCTGAGGCTAAGCGTTCTGCAGCCTCCAGCCTTGAGTCGTTAAGTTCCTGAAGGGTGGGTCTTCTATTAAAAGAAGTTGAATAATGCAGAGTGGAATCATCGGCGTAGGAATGGATAGGACAGTTCGTTTTGGAAAGAAGATCATCAATGAACAACAGAAAAAGAGTGGGAGATAGGACAGAACCCTGTGGGACACCACTGTTAATAGATTTAGGGGAAGAACAGTGACCGTCTACCACGGCAGAAATAGAACGGTCAGAAAGGAAACTGGAGATAAAGGTACAGAGAGAAGGATAGAAACCGTAGGAGGGTAGTTTAGAAAGCAAAGATTTGTGCCAGACCCTATCAAAAGCTTTTGATATGTCCAGCGCAATAGCAAAAGTTTCACCGAAACGGCTAAGAGAGGATGACCAAGAGTCAGTTAAGAAGGCTAGGAGATCACCAGTAGAACGCCCTTGCGGAACCCATACTGGCGATCAGATAGAAGGTCAGAAGTGGAAAGGTGCTTTTGAATCTTCCGGTTAAGGATTGATTCAAAAGCTTTAGATAGACAAGAAAGTAAAGCAATAGGACGGTAGTTTGAGGGATTGGAGCGGTCACCCTTCTTAGGTACAGGCTGTATGAAGGCATACTTCCAGCAAGAAGGAAAGGTAGATGTTGACAGGCAGAGGCGAAAGAGTTTGACCAGGCAGGGTGACAGCACGGAGGCACAGTTTTTAAGGACAATAGGAGGCACTCCATCAGGTCCATAAGCCTTCTGAGGATTGAGGCCAGAGAGGGCATAGAAAACATAATTTTGAAGAATCTTTATAACAGGCATAAAGGAGTCAGAGGGGGGATGAGTAGGAGGAATATGCCCAGAATCGTCCAGAGTGGAGTTTTTAGAAAAAGTTTGTGAGAAGAGTTCAGCCTTAGAGATAGATGAGACGGCAGTGTTGCCGTCAGGACTGAGAGTGGAGGAAAGATGAAGAAGTGAAGTTGGAGGAGATGTTTTTGGCTAGATGCCAGAAGTCACGGGAAGAGTTAGAGAAAGCAAGGTTTTGACATTTTCTATTAATGAAAGAATTTTTGGTTAGTCGGAGAATAGATTTGGCACGATTTCGGGCAGAAATGTAAAGTTCATAATTAGCATTAGTTTGAAGGCTCTGGTACCTTTTGTGAGCTACCTCTCTATCATTGACGGCATGAGAACAAGCGTGATTAAACCAAGGCTTTTTAGCGTGAGGAGTAGAGAAAGAACGAGGAATGTATGCCTCCATTCTAGAGACAATCACCTCTGTGATGCGCTGAGCACACACAGAGGGGTCTCTATCCTGGAAGCAATAATCATTCCACGGGAAATCGGAAAAGTACATCCTCAGGTCGTCCCACCAAGCTGAAGCAAAATGCCAGAAGCATCGCCTCTTCGGTGGGTCCAGAGGGTGTACAGGAGCGATAGGACAGGATGCAGAAATAAGATTGTGATCGGAGGAGCCCAACGGAGAGAACAGTTTGACAGAATAAGCAGAAGGGTTTGAGGTAAGGAAGAGGTCTAGAATGTTGGGCCGATCTCCAAGACGGTCGGGAATACGTGTAGGGTGCTGGACCAACTGCTCTAGGTCGTTGAGGATAGCAAAGTTGTAGGCTTGTTCACCAGGATGGTCAGTGAAAGAGGATGAAAGCCAAAGCTGGTGGTGAACATTGAAATCTCCTAGGATGGAGATTTCAGCGAAGGGAGAGTGGGTCAAGATGTGCTCCACTTTAGAATTCAAATAGTCAAAGAATTTTACATAGTTGGTAGAGTTAGGTGAGAGATAAACAGCACAGATGTATTTAGTAATAGAATGACAGTGAAGTCTTAACCAGATGGTGGAAAATTCAGAAGAGTCAAGGTCGTGGGCACGAGAGCAAGTGATGTCGTTGCGCACGTAGGCGCAACATCCAGCTTTGGATTGAAATTTAGGATAGAGATAGTAGGAGGGAACAGAGTAGAGATTGCTGTCAGTAGCCTCAGAAACCTGTGTTTCGGTAAGGAAGAGAAGGTGAGGTTTAGAGGAGGAGAGATGATGTTCCACAGAATGAAAATTAGAGCGAAGACCGCGAATGTTGCAGAAATTGAGAAAAAAGAGGTTCGAGGAGTTATCAAGACACCTCTCGGGTCGGCAGCCAGAAGGGGAGTCCTCCCTGGGGGAATTTGTGGTCCCCCCCCCAGGCGGGGACTCCGAGGCTTGGTGTATGTGCGCCATTTTGAAATTTTAATTTTGGGAAAAGGTGTATATGTTGTGTGAATGTAGTGTGGTGTGGATAAAGAGAGGATTGTCTTTAGAGAGCATGCTGAACTACTCTCCGGTGTTGGTGAGACAATAGGGAAACGGTTAGTGAGGACATGGGAAGGGTCTTTAGAGGGCTTCAGCTCCCTTCTCACCTCCCGTATATACCTCACCGGGAGTGGCTTGCGCCCGTTCGGTAGGTGTCTTCCTACCTACTCCAGCCAACTCGGAGAGTAGTTCCCCGATATTCGTCTACTGCTCTTATCAAACTCCATCACGCTACACTTTTCTGTATTGAATGTCATTTCCCATTTGCGTGACCATTCGCTTATTCTATCGAGATCTTGGCTCAGGGCTACACAGTCATCTTCATTAGCCACCCTCCTCATTATTTTAGCATCATCAGCAAACATATTCATATAGCTTGTCACCCCTTCTGTCATGTCATTAATATATATTACAAACATGATCGGAGCCAACACCGATCCTTGGGGGACTCCACTCATCACTTCCATCCAGCTTGATTTATTATTCCTAATTACTGTTCTCATTTCTCTCTTCATCAAAAAGTCAATATTGAACCACCCAGACCTCCAACATGATTAAGTTTCCATATTGATCGCTTGTGTGGTACTTTATCAAACGCCTTCTTTAAGTCCAGATACACACAATGTGTGTGTGTGTGTGTGTGTGTGTGTGTGTGTGTGTGTGTGTGTGTGTATAATTCACCAAGACCTGATCACGAGTTGGACTCGCTATCACCAGTAAGTACCCTCCTGACAAGAGCAAACTTATTATAATCGATCTCTGGGTACTGCCAGGACCCCACACACCACACACCACATCCCCTTTGCTCAAGGGGGGGCAGTAACCACTCCTTGTTAGCAGAAAGATCCCAGCCTGAGTGGGGCTCGAACCTCTGCCCGTCAGGCCGCAAAGCTTAGCAACGCAGAGCCTTTATAAGCACTGAGCTACGGAGCGGTATTGTGTGTGTGTGTGTGTGTGTGTGTGTTTATTGTCGTGTTGGGGGAGTCTGAGGTGTGCATTATCTTGCTCTGACAACCTGCTGTACGTCTCAAGTTGTCCAATTTCTTGGATATTATATGACAGCCTATGCATAGGATATAGTTGTCAGTATCACTATTATGCAGGCAACAATGACGAATACAGTCAGTTATAGTTGATTTTGAGTTTGAAGTAATTAATACTGTCACAGACAGCTGTTCTGTTGATTGATATAGTCACTGAATATAATTATTAAATAGCCTAGGCGCTGCCCTCTACAGAAAAAAGTATAACAGAACAGCTGCCTGCAACAATATTATTTATTTCAAGCTCAAAGTCAATTACAATTTTCTGTGTTTTTCATTTCTGCCTGCATACCGCTGATACTGACGACTGTTTCCTATGTGTAGGCTGTCACATCACATAGCATCCATGAAACGGAACACGCCATGTGGCGGCAGGTTGCCGGAGCATGATAATGCACACCTCAGACTTGGGTGCTGTTACTGTAGTTCTTACATACTGGAAATAAGCTAATGGGTTCCTGTCTGAATGCCAGTCAGTTAAACTTTGCTTCAAACTCATTTATTTTATGTTTTGGAGTGAACAGCCTCTGTCCAGGCTGTTCCATTGTTCATTGCCCCTGCTGGGAAAGCTGTATTGCTTGATAGCCTTCAAACATCTTGTCTTCTTCAGCTTCCTCTCCTGTCTTAGGGCTGCTCCTCCTGTCCCATGCAAACAGATTTTCTCATCAGTTCTGTCTTCTCCCTTCACTGCCCCGATCACTGCATGTTAGTTCCCTCCTTTCCTTAAGGATGGCAGCCACAGACTTGCCAATCCTTCTTTGTGCTTTATGCCTCTTATACTGAGGCCTTCTTTGTTGCTTTATATTTTTAAATCAATGGAAACAGCTAAAGGCATAACAAACAAAAGCTTGCTCATCACTGCTCCAGTAAAAGAGTCAGGAGTTACTCTTTGTATCCTGTCTGTCAATCTTTTATATGTTTCTGTTTTAAAAGTTGCTGCTGTGTATTCTAACCCAGGGCGCATCAATGCCACAATCAATTTCTTCAAAATCTTCACAATCTTGTTAATGTGTTTTTGAGGTGAGTTATCCTGGACCAACACTCCCTGGCCCTTCTCCTCCTTTGATCTTGTAATATTTTAATTCCTCATTGAATAGTTCAGTACTGTTACCCATTAATTTCATCCAGTGCAGTGATATGATAGGTTAGGTCAGGCAGCTGCAGCCAAGCTATTAGTAGTGGTCTGCTGTTGAGCGCTCCACCTCACATGTATTCAGTATGTTTATTTATACATCTAATGTTTCTTGTTAAATTAATGTACTCAAATCTATGTATGCGTGTAATTTTTTTTTTTTTTTGTGCGTGTGTATGTGTGTGTGTGTGTATGTGTGTGTGTGTGTGTGTGTATAGTGAGTAACCGTTTGCTTCCACTCCCAGCACTGCCGGAGCTTCCTGAACGCCTACAATAGCACGCTGGGGGACAGCCGCCAGGTGTTCACCGTGCCCTACAACGCCATGCACATTGGCAAGCTCAAGCTGTGCAAGCCCAAGGTGTGCTGCTGCTGCTATTACTACATTTTTTTTTTTCATGTGGCTTATAGCGCCGGTATAGGCTGATGGTCGGCCCGAGCCCGTCATGGCGCAAGCAATTGTTTATAGTGGCGCCATTGATATTGGCTCCTGCTGTCCCCCGGAGCTCATTCTTGATTTCACTTGTGCTGTACAGCTTCTTCTAGAGTCCGGGTTGATGGGTGGTCTGCAGGACTATAATGTCTAATGCTTCTACAGCAGTGCAGCAATTTCAACATGAAACTGTATAAAGGCCACATTATCAGCACTCAGCAGATCTTTTATGTCATGAGATTAATATTGGACACACAAAATTTCTTGGCCAAGGCTGTTGTTTACAAGCCACGCCAAGTCTCTTCTGTCTTGCGTA
>NW_026111440.1:472500-517500 GCF_024679095.1 Eriocheir sinensis | reverse complement strand
CATTAACTGGAAAGACAACATATCACACGACATTACCTGGAAAGGAAAAAGATCACATGTCATTATCTGGAAAAATATCACATGACATTACCTGGACGGGAAACATATCACCAAACATTACTTTGGATACATACCACGCAACATAATCTGGAAAGGAAACATATCACACGACATTACCTGGAAACATATCACACGACATTACCTGGAAACATATCACACGACATTACCTGGATTCATATCACACGAATTTATCTGGAAAGGAAACATATCACATGACATAACTTGTAAACATATGACAGGACAATAACTCGAAACATATCACACAACATTAACTCGAAGCATATCACACAACATTAACTCGAAACATATTACAGGACATTAACTCGAAACATATCACACAACATTTACTCGAAACATATTACAGGACATTAACTCGAAACATATCACACAACATTTACTCGAAACATATCACACAACATTACCTGGAAACATATCACACGACATTACCTGGAAACATATCACAAGACATTACCTGGCAACATATCACACGACATAAACTGGAAACATATCGCACGACATTACCTGGAAAGGTAGCATATGACACAACATTACCTGGAAACATATCACACAACATTACCTGGAAACATATCACACAACATTACCTGGAAAAATATCACATAACATTACCTGGAAACATATCACACGACATTACCTGGAAACATATCTCACAACATTACCTGGAAACATATCACACGACATTACCTGAAAACATATCACAAATCATTATCTGAAAACGTATCACATGACATTACCTGAAAACATATCACACAGCATTACCTGGAAACATATCACACAACATTACCTGGAAACATATCACACAACATTACCTGGAAACATATCACACAACATTACCTGGAAACATATCACACAACATTACCTGGAAACATATCACACAACATTACCTGGAAACATATCACACAACATTACCTGGAAACATATCACACAACATTACCTGGAAACATATCACACAACATTACCTAGAAACATATCACACAACATTACCTGGAAACATATCACACAACATTACCTAGAAACATATCACACAACATTACCTGGAAACACATCACGACATTACCTGAAAACATATCACACAGCATTACCTGGAAACATATCACACAACATTACCTGGAAACATATCACACGACTTTACCTGGAAGGGAAACATATCACACAATATTACCTGGAAACAAATCACACAACATTACCTGGAAACATATCACACCACATTACCTGAAAACATATCACACAACATTACCTGGAAACATATCACACGACATTACCTGGAAACATATCACACATTACCTCGAAACATATCACACAACATTACCTCGAAACATATCACACAACATTACCTTGAAATACATCACAAAACATAAACTGGAAGCATATCACACAACATTACCTAGAAACATATCACACAATATTACCTGGAAAAATATCACCAAACATTATCTGAAACATATCACACGACATTACCTGGAAACATATCACATGACCTTACCTGGAGGCATATCACAAAACATTACCTGGAAACGTATCACATGACATTACCTGAAAACATATCACACGACATTACCTGGAAACATATCACATGACATTACCTGGACACATTTCACACGACAATACCTGGAAAGGAAACATATCACACAACATTACCTGGAAACAAATCACACAACATTACCTGGAAACATATCACACAAAATTACCTGGAAATATATCACACAACATTACCTGGAAACATATCACACGACATTACCTGGAAACATATCACATAACATTACCTGGCAACATATCACACGACATTACCTGGAAACATATCACACAAAATTACCTGGAAACATATCACGCGCCATTACCTGGAAACAAATCACACAGCATTACCTGGAAACACATCACACGACATTACCTGGAAACATATCAGACGACATTACCTGGAAACATATCACACGACTTTACCTGGAAAACATATCACACAACATTACCTGGAAACATATCACATGACAATACCTGGAAACATATCACAAAACATTACCTGGAAACATATCACACAACATTACCTGGAAACATATCACTTGACATTACCTGAAAAAATATCACACAACACTACCTGGAAACATATCACATGGCATTACCTGGAAACATATCACACAACATTACCTTGAAACATATCACACAACATTACCTGGAAACATATCACACAACATTACCTGAAAACAAAGCACACAACATTACCTGGAAACATATCACATGACATTACCTGGAAACATATCACACAACATTACCTGGAAACATATCACACAACATTACCTGGAAACAAATCACACGAATTTACCTGGAAACATATCACACAACATTACCTGGAAACATATCACACGACTTTACCTGGAAACATATCACTTAACATTACCTGGAAACATATCACACAACATTACCTGGAAACAAATCACACAACATTACCTGGAAACATATCACACAACATTACCTGGAAACAAATCACACAACATTACCTGGAAACATATCACACAACATTACCTGGAAACATATCACACAACATTACCTGGAAACATATCACACAACATTACCTGGAAACAAATCACACAACATTACCTGGAAACATATCACACAAAATTACCTGGAAATATATCACACAACATTATCTGGAAACATATCACACAATATTACCTGGAACCATATCACACGACATTACCTGGAAACATATCACATAACATTACCTGGAAACATATCACACGACATTACCTGGAAACATATCACACAACATTACCTGGAAACATATCACACAACATTACCTGGAAACATATCACACGACATTACCTGGAAACATATCACACATTACCTCGAAACATATCACACAACATTACCTCGAAACATATCACACAACATTACCTGGAAACATATCACACGACATTACCTGGAAACAAATCACACAGCATTACACAAAATTACCTGGAAATATATCACACAACATTATCTGGAAACATATCACACAATATTACCTGGAACCATATCACACGACATTACCTGGAAACATATCACACAACATTACCTCGAAACATATCACACAACATTACCTTGAAATACATCACAAAACATAAACTGGAAGCATATCACACAACATTACCTAGAAACATATCACACGACATTACCTGGAAACATATCACACATTACCTCGAAACATATCACACAACATTACCTCGAAACATATCACACAACATTACCTGGAAACATATCACGACATTACCTGGAAACATATCACACAACATTACCTGAAACACATCACGACATTACCTTGAAACATATCACACGACATTACCTGGAAACATATCACACGACATTACCTGGAAACATATCACACGACATTACCTGGAAACATATCACACGACATTACCTGGAAACATATCACACGACATTACCTGGAAACATATCACACGACATTACCTGGAAACATATCACAGGACATTACCTGGAAACATATCACACGACATTACCTGGAAACATATCACACAACATTACCTGGAAACATATCACACGACATTACCTGGAAACATATCACACGACATTACCTAAAAACAAATCACACAACATTACCTGGAAACACATCACACGACATTACCTGGAAACATATCACACGACATTACCTGGAAACATATCACACGACATTACCTGGAAACATATCACACGACATTACCTGGAAACATATCACACGACATTACCTGGAAACATATCACACGACATTACCTGGAAACATATCACATGACATTACCTGGAAACATATCACACGACATTACCTGGAAACATATCACACGACATTACCTGTAAACATATCACATGAAATTACCAGGAAAAAAATTACACGACATTACCTGGAAACATATCACATGAACTTACCAGGAAAAAAATTACACGACATTACCTGGAAACATATCACACGACATTACCTGGAAACATATCACATGACATTACCTGGAAACATATCACACAACATTACCTGGAAACATATCACACGACATTACCTGAAAACATATCACATGACATTACCTGGAAACATATCACACGACATTACCTGGAAACATATCACACAACATTACCTGGAAACATATCACAAGACATTACCTGGAAACATATCACACGACATTACCTGGAAACATATCACACGACATTACCTGGAAACATATCACACAACATTACCTGGAAACATATCACACAACATTACCTTGAAACATATCACACTACATTACCTGGAAACATATCACATAAAATTACCTGGAAACATATCACACGACATTACCTGGAAACATATCACACAACATTACCTGGAAACATATCACACGACATTACCTGAAAACATATCACACAACATTATCTGAAAACTTATCACATCACATTACATGAAAACATATCACACAGCATTACCTGGAAACATATCACACAACATTACCTGGAAACATATCACACAACATTACCTTGAAACATATCACACAACATTACCTGGAAACATATCACACAACATTACCTGGAAACATATCACACAACATTACCTGGAAACATATCACACAACATTCCATGAAACATATCACATGGCATTACCTGGAAACATATCACACAACATTACCTGGAAACATATCACACAACATTACCTGGAAACATATCACACAACATTACCTAGAAACATATCACACAACATTACCTGGAATCATATCACACAACATTACCTGGAAACATATTACGACATTACCTAGAAACATATCACACGACATTACCTGGAAACATATCACACAACATTACCTGGAAACATATCACACAACATTACCTGGAAACACATCACGACATTACCTGAAAACATATCACACAGCATTACCTGGAAACATATCACACAACATTACCTGGAAACATATCACACGACATTACCTGGAAACATATCACACCACATTACCTGAAAACATATCACACAACATTACCTGGAAACATATCACACCACATTACCTGAAAACATATCACACAACATTACCTGGAAACATATCACACGACATTACCTGGAAACATATCACACATTACCTCGAAACATATCACACAACATTACCTCGAAACATATCACACAACATTACCTTGAAATACATCACAAAACATAAACTGGAAGCATATCACACAACATTACCTAGAAACATATCACACGACATTACCTGGAAACATATCACACATTACCTCGAAACATATCACACAACATTACCTCGAAACATATCACACAACATTACCTTGAAATACATCACAAAACATAAACTGGAAGCATATCACACAACATTACCTAGAAACATATCACACACTATTACCTGGAAAAATATCACCAAACATTATCTGAAACATATCACACGACATTACCTGGAAACATATCACATGACCTTACCTGGAGGCATATCACAAAACATTACCTGGAAACGTATCACACAACATTACCTGGAAACATATCACACGACATTACCTGAAAACATATCACACGACATTACCTGGAAACATATCACATGACCTTACCTGGAGGCATATCACAAAACATTACCTGGAAACGTATCACATGACATTACCTGAAAACATATCACACGACATTACCTGGAAACATATCACACGACATTACCTGGAAACATATCACACGACATTACCTGGAAACATATCACACGACATTACCTGAAAACATATCACACGACATTACCTGGAAACATATCACATGACATTACCTGGACACATTTCACACGACAATACCTGGAAAGGAAACATATCACACAACATTACCTGGAAACAAATCACACAACATTACCTGGAAACATATCACACAAAATTACCTGGAAATATATCACACAACATTACCTGGAAACATATCACACGACATTACCTGGAAACATATCACATAACATTACCTGGAAACATATCACACGACATTACCTGGAAACATATCACACAAAATTACCTGGAAACATATCACGCGCCATTACCTGGAAACAAATCACACAGCATTACCTGGAAACACATCACACGACATTACCTGGAAACATATCAGACGACATTACCTGGAAACATATCACACGACTTTACCTGGAAAACATATCACACAACATTACCTGGAAACATATCACATGACATTACCTGGAAACATATCACAAAACATTACCTGGAAACATATCACACAACATTACCTGGAAACATATCACTTGACATTACCTGAAAAAATATCACACAACACTACCTGGAAACATATCACACAACATTACCTTGAAACATATCACACAACATTACCTGAAAACATATCACACAACATTACCTGGAAACATATCACACAACATTACCTGAAAACAAAGCACACAACATTACCTGGAAACATATCACATGACATTACCTGGAAACATATCACACAACATTACCTGGAAACATATCACACAACATTACCTGGAAACATATCACACGACATTACCTGGAAACATATCACACAACATTACCTGGAAACATATCACACGACTTTACCTGGAAACATATCACTTAACATTACCTGGAAACATATCACACAACATTACCTGGAAACAAATCACACAACATTACCTGGAAACATATCACACAACATTACCTGGAAACAAATCACACAACATTACCTGGAAACATATCACACAACATTACCTGGAAACATATCACACAACATTACCTGGAAACATATCACACAACATTACCTGGAAACATATCACACAACATTACCTGAAAACATATCACACAACATTACCTGGAAACATATCACACAACATTATCTGGAAACATATCACACAATATTACCTGGAAACATATCACACGACATTACCTGGAAACATATCACATAACATTACCTGGAAACATATCACACGACATTACCTGGAAACATATCACACAACATTACCTGGAAACATATCACACGACATTACCTGGAAACAAATCACACAACATTACCTGGAAACACATCACACGACATTACCTGGAAACATATCACACGACATTACCTGGAAACATATCACACGACATTACCTGGAAACATATCACACGACATTACCTGGAAACACATCACACGACATTACCTGGAAACATATCACACGACATTACCTGGAAACATATCACACGACATTACCTGGAAACATATCACACGACATTACCTGGAAACATATCACACGACATTACCTGGAAACATATCACACAACATTACCTGGAAACATATCACACGACATTACCTGGAAACATATCACACGACATTACCTAAAAACAAATCACACAACATTACCTGGAAACATATCACACGACATTACCTGGAAACATATCACACGACATTACCTGGAAACATATCACACGACATTACCTGGAAACATATCACACGACATTACCTGGAAACATATCACACGACATTACCTGGAAACATATCACACGACATTACCTGGAAACATATCACATGACATTACCTGGAAACATATCACACGACATTACCTGGAAACATATCACACGACATTACCTGTAAACATATCACATGAACTTACCAGGAAAAAAATTACACGACATTACCTGTAAACATATCACATGAACTTACCAGGAAAAAAATTACACGACATTACCTGGAAACATATCACACGACATTACCTGGAAACATATCACATGACATTACCTGGAAACATATCACACAACATTACCTGGAAACATATCACACGACATTACCTGAAAACATATCACATGACATTACCTGGAAACATACCACACGACATTACCTGGAAACATATCACACAACATTACCTGGAAACATATCACAAGACATTGCCTGGCAACATATCACACGACATAAACTGGAAACATATCACACGACATTACCTGGAAACATATCACACAACATTACCTGGAAACATATCACACAACATTACCTGGAAACATATCACACAACATTACCTGGAAAAATATCACATAACATTACCTGGAAACATATCACACGACATTACCTGGAAACATATCTCACAACATTACCTGGAAACATATCACACGACATTACCTGAAAACATATCACAAATCATTATCTGAAAACGTATCACATGACATTACCTGAAAACATATCACACAGCATTACCTGGAAACATATCACACAACATTACCTGGAAACATATCACACAACATTACCTGGAAACATATCACACAACATTACCTGGAAACATATCACACAACATTACCTGGAAACATATCACACAACATTACCTGGAAACATATCACACAACATTACCTGGAAACATATCACACAACATTACCTGGAAACATATCACACAACATTCCCGTGAAACATATCACACAACATTACCTGGAAACATATCACACAACATTACCTAGAAACATATCACACAACATTACCTGGAATCATATCACACAACATTACCTGGAAACATATTACGACATTACCTAGAAACATATCACACGACATTACCTGGAAACATATCACACAACATTACCTGGAAACATATCACACAACATTACCTGGAAACACATCACGACATTACCTGAAAACATATCACACAGCATTACCTGGAAACATATCACACAACATTACCTGGAAACATATCACACGACATTACCTGGAAACATATCACACAATATTACCTGGAAACAAATCACACAACATTACCTGGAAACATATCACACCACATTACCTGAAAACATATCACACAACATTACCTGGAAACATATCACACGACATTACCTGGAAACATATCACACATTACCTCGAAACATATCACACAACATTACCTCTAAACATATCACACAACATTACCTGGAAATATATCACAAAACATAAACTGGAAACATATCACACAACATTACCCAGAAGCATATCACACAACATTACCTTGAAACATATCACACGACATTACCTGGTAACATATCACACAGCATTACCTGGAAACATATCACATGACCTTACCTGGAAAAATATCACCAAACATTATCTGAAACATATCACACGACATTAACTGGAAACATATCACACGACATTACCTGGAAACATATCACATGACCTTACCTGGAAACATATCACATGACATTACCTGGAGGCATATCACAAAACATTACCTGGAAACGTATCACATGACATTACCTGAAAACATATCACACGACATTACCTGGAAACATATCACACAATATTACCTGGAAACATATCACATGACATTACCTGGAAACATATCACACAACATTACCTGGAAACATATCACACAACATTACCTGGAAACATATCACACAACATTACCTGGAAACATATCACACAACATTACCTGGAAACATATCACACAACATTACCTGGAAACAAATCACACAACATTACCTGGAAACATATCACACAAAATTACCTGGAAATATATCACACAACATTACCTGGAAACATATCACACGACATTACCTGGAAACATATCACATAACATTACCTGGAAACATATCACACGACATTACCTGGAAACATATCACACAAAATTACCTGGAAACATATCACGCGCCATTACCTGGAAACAAATCACACAGCATTACCTGGAAACACATCACACGACATTACCTGGAAACATATCAGACGACATTACCTGGAAACATATCACACGACTTTACCTGGAAAACATATCACACAACATTACCTGGAAACATATCACATGACATTACCTGGAAACATATCACAAAACATTACCTGGAAACATATCACACAACATTACCTGGAAACATATCACACAACATTACCTGAAAAAATATCACACAACACTACCTGGAAACATATCACATGGCATTACCTGGAAACATATCACACAACATTACCTTGAAACATATCACACAACATTACCTGGAAACATATCACACAACATTACCTGGAAACATATCACACAACATTACCTGAAAACAAATCACACAACATTACCTGGAAACATATCACATGACATTACCTGGAAACATATCACACAACATTACCTGGAAACATATCACACAACATTACCTGGAAACAAATCACACGACATTACCTGGAAACATATCACACAACATTACCTGGAAACATATCACACGACTTTACCTGGAAACATATCACTTAACATTACCTGGAAACATATCACACAACATTACCTGGAAACAAATCACACAACATTACCTGGAAACATATCACACAACATTACCTGGAAACAAATCACACAACATTACCTGGAAACATATCACACAACATTACCTGGAAACATATCACACAACATTACCTGGAAACATATCACACAACATTACCTGGAAACAAATCACACAACATTACCTGGAAACATATCACACAAAATTACCTGGAAATATATCACACAACATTATCTGGAAACATATCACACAATATTACCTGGAACCATATCACACGACATTACCTGGAAACATATCACATAACATTACCTGGAAACATATCACACGACATTACCTGGAAACATATCACACAACATTACCTGGAAACATATCACACGACATTACCTGGAAACAAATCACACAGCATTACCTGGAAACACATCACACGACATTACCTGGAAACATATCAGACGACATTACCTGGAAACATATCACACGACTTTACCTGGAAACATATCACACGACATTACCTGGAAACACATCACACGACATTACCTGGAAACATATCACACGACATTACCTTGAAACATATCACACGACATTACCTGGAAACATATCACACGACATTACCTGGAAACATATCACACGACAGTACATGGAAACAAATCACACAACATTACCTGGAAACACATCACACGACATTACTTGGAAACATATCACACGACATTACCTAAAAACAAATCACACAACATTACCTGGAAACACATCACACGACATTACCTGGAAACATATCACACGACATTACCTAAAAACATATCACACAACATTACCTGGAAACACATCACACGACATTACCTGGAAACATATCACACGACATTACCTGGAAGCAAATCACACGACATTACCTGGAAACATATCACACGACATTACCTGGAAACATATTACACGACATTACCTGGAAACATATCACACGACATTACCTGGAAACATATCACATGACATTACCTGGAAACATACCACACGACATTACCTGGAAACATATCACACGACATTACCTGTAAACATATCACATGAAATTACCAGGAAAAAAATTACACGACATTACCTGGAAACATATCACACGACATTACCTGGAAACATATCACATGACATTACCTGGAAACATATCACACAACATTACCTGGAAACATATCACACGACATTACCTGGAAACATATCACATGACATTACCTGGAAACATACCACACGACATTACCTGGAAACATATCACACAACATTACCTGTAAATATATCACATGAAATTACCAGGAAAAAAATTACACGACATTACCTGGAAACATATCACACGACATTACCTGGAAAGAAAACATATTGCACCACATTACCTGGAAACATATCACATTACTTGGAAACACATCACGACATTACCTGAAAACATATCACACAGCATGACCTGGAAAGGAAACATATCACACAACATTACCTGGAAAGAAAACAGATTACACGACACTACCTGGAAACATAACACATTATCTGGAAACACATCACGACATTACCTGAAAATATATCACACAGCATTACCAGGAAACATATCACAAAACATTACCTGGAAACATATCACACGATATTACCTGGAAACATATCACATGACATTACCTGGAAAGGATACATATCACACAACATTACCTGGAAACATATCACACGACATTACCTGGAAACATATCACATGACATTACCTGGAAAAGATACATATCACACAACATTACCTGGAAACATATCATACAACATTACCTGGAAACATATCACATGACATTACCTGGAAAGGATACATATCACACAACATTACCTGGAAACATATCACACAACATTACCTGGAAACATATCACACAACATTACCTGGAAACATATCACACAACATTATCTGGAAACATATCGCACAACATTACCTCGAAACATATCACACGACATTACCTGGAAACATATCACACAACATTACCTGGAAACATATCACACAACATTACCTGGAAACACATCACACAACATTACCTGGAAACACATCACACAACATTACCTCGATGTATATCACACAACATTACCTGGAAACATATCACACAACATTACCTCGATGTATATCACACAACATTACCTGGAAACACATCACACAACATTACCTCGATGTATATCACACAACATTACCTGGAAACACATCACACAACATTACCTCGATGTATATCACACAACATTACCTGGAAACACATCACACAACATTACCTGGAAACATATCACACAACATTACCTGGAAACACATCACACAACATTACCTCGATGTATATCACACAACATTACCTGGAAACACATCACACAACATTACCTCGATGTATATCACACAACATTACCTGGAAACATATCACACAACATTACCTGGAAACACATCACACGACATTACCTGGAAACATATCACACAACATTACCTTGAAACATATCACACGACATTACCTGGTAACATATCACACAGCATTACCTGGAAACATATCACATGACCTTACCTGGATGCATATCACAAAACATTACCTGGAAACGTATCACATGACATTACTTGGAAACATATCACACGACATTACCTGGAAACATATCACACGACATTACCTGGAAACATATCATACAACATTACCCGGAAACATATCACATGACATTAACTGGAAAAATATCACTCAGCATTACTTGTAAACATATCACACGATAATACCTGGAAAGGAAACATATCACACAACAATACCTGGAAAGAAAACATATTACACGACATTACCTGGAAACATATCACATTACCTGGAAACACATCACGACATTACCTGAAAACATATCACACAGCATGACCGGGAAACATATCACACGCAATTACCTGGAAAGGAAACGTATCACACAACATTACCTGGAAAGAAAACATATTACACGACATTACCTGGAAACATGTCACATTACCTGGAAACACATCACAACATTACCTGAAAACATATCACACAGCATTACCTGGAAACATATCACACAAAATTATCTGGAAACATATCACACGATATTACCTGGAAAGGAAACATATCACATAACATTACCTGGAAACATATCACACAACATTACCTAGAAACATATCACATGATCTTGCCTGGAAACATATCACATGACATTACTTGGAAATATATAACATGTTATTACCTGGAAAACATATCACACAACATTACCTGGAAACATATCACATGACATTACCTGGAAACATATCACAAAACATTACCTGGAAACATGTCACACAACATTACCTGGAAACATATCACATGACATTACCTGGAAACATATCACACGACATTACCTGGAAACATATCACATGACATAACCTGGAAACATATCACACAACATTACCTGGAAGCAAATCACAAAACATTACATGGAAACAAATCACACGACTTTACCTGGAAACATATCACACGACATTACCTGGAAACATATCACATGACATAACCTGGAAACATATCACAAAACATTACCTGTAAACAAATAACACGACTTTACCTGGAAACATATCACACGACATTACCTGGAAACAAATCACACGACTTTACCTGGAAACATATCACACAACATTACCTGGAAACATATCACTCAACATTATCTGGAAGCATATCATACAACATTAACTGGAAACATATCACACAACATTACCTGGACACGTATCACACAACATTACCTGGAAACACATCACACGACATTACCTGGAAACATATCACACGACATTACCTGGAGACATATCACATGATATTACCTCGAAACATATCACACAACATTACCTGGAAACATATCACATGATCTTGCCTGGAAAGATATAACATGACATTACTTGGAAATGTATCACATGTTATTACCTGGAAACATATCACACGACATTACCTGGAAACATATCACACGACATTACCTGGAAACATATCACACGACATTACCTGGAAACATATCACATGACATTGCCTGGAAACATATCACACAACATTACCTGGAAACATATCACACGACATTACATGGAAACACATCACACGACATTACCTGGAAACATATCACACAACATTACCTGGAAACATATCACACAACATTACCTGGAAACATATCACACGACATTACATGGAAACACATCACACGACATTATCTGGAAACATATCACACAACATTACCTGGAAACATATCACACGACATTACATGGAAACATATCACACGACATTACATGGAAACACATCACACAACATTACCTGGAAACATATCACACAACATTACCTGAAAAAAAAACATATCACACACAACATTACCTGGAAAGTAAACATATCATACAACATTAACTAGAAAGACAACATATCACACAACATTAACTAGAAAGACAACATATCACACAACATTACCTGGAAAGGAAACAGATCACATGACATTACCTGGACAGGAAACATATCACCCATCATTACTTTGGGTACATACCACACAACATAATCTGGAAAGGAAACATATCACACGACATTACCTGGATTCATATCACACGAATTTACCTGGAAAGGAAACATATCACATAACATAACTTGTAAACATATGACAGGACATTAACTCGAAACATATCACACAACATTACCTGGAAACATATCAAATGACATTACCTGGAAACATATCACACGACATTACCTGGAAAATATCACACAACATTACCTGGAAACATATCACAAAACATTACCTGGAAACGTATCACATGACATTACCTAAAAACATATCACACAGCATTAACTAGAAACATACCACACAACATTACCTGGAAACACATCACGACATTACCTGGGAACATATCACACGACATATACATGGAAACATATCACACATTACCTGTAAACATATCACAAAACATTACCTGGAAACATATCACATAACATTAACTAGAAACATATCACACAACATTACCTGGAAACACATCACACATTACCTTGAAATATATCACAAAACATTACCTTGAAACATATCACATAACTTTAACTGGAAATATATCACATGCCATTACCTGGAAACATCACACAACATTACCTGGAAACATAAAACTCGACATTACCTGGAAACATATCACACAACATTATCTGGAAACATAAAACTCGACCTTACCTGGAAACATATCACATGACACTACCTGGAAACATATCGCACCACATTACCTGGAAATGTATCACATGACATTACCTGGAAACATATCATACAACATTACCCAGAAACATATCACTCAACATTACCTGGAAACATATCACAAGACATTACCTGAAAACATATCACACAACATTACCTGGAAACATATCACTCAACATTACCTGGAAACATATCACTCAACATTACCTGGAAACATATCACACAACATTACCTGGAAACATATCACTCAACATTACCTGGAAACATATCGCATGACATTACCTGGAAACATATCACACAACATTACCTGGAAACATATCACTCAACATTACCTGGAAACATATCACACAACATTATTTGAAAACATAACGCATGGCATTACCTGAAAACATATCACTCGACATTACCTGGAGACATATCACACGACACTACCTGGAAAGGAAACATATTACACGACATTACCTGGAAAGGAAACATATTTCACAACATTACCTGGAAAGAAAACATATCACACGACATTACCTGGAAACATATCCATTACCTGGAAACACACCACGACATTACCTGAAAACATATCACACAGCATTACCTGGAAACACATCACACGCCATTACCTGGAAACACACCACGACATTACCTGAAAACATATCACACAGCATTACCTGGAAACACATCACACGCCATTACTTGGAAAGGAAACATATCACACAACATTACCTGGAAAGAAAACATATTATACGACATTACCTGGAAACATATCAAACAACATTACCTGGAAACATATAAAATGACATTACCTGGAAACATATCACACAACATTACCTGGAAACATATCACACAACATTACCTGGAAACATATCACACGACATTACCTGGAAACATATCACACAACATTACCTGTAAACATATCACACAACATTACCTGGAAACATATCACACAACATTACCTGGAAACATATCACACAACATTACCTGGAAACATATCACACAACATTACCTGGAAACATATCACACAACATTACCTGGAAACATATCACACGACATTACCTGGAAAGGAAACATATCACACGACATTACCTGGAAAGGAAACATATCACACAACATTACCTGGAAAGAAAACATATTACACGACATTACCTGGAAATATATCACATTACCTGGAAACACATCACGACATTACCTGAAAAAACATCACACAGCATTACCTGGAAACATATCACTAAACATTACCGGGAAACATATCACACGACATTACCTGGAAAATATCACACAACATTACCTGAAAACATATCACAAAACATTACCTGGAAACGTATCACATGACATTACCTAAAAACATATCACACAGCATTAACTAGAAACATACCACACAATATTACCTGGAAACACATCACGACATTACCTGGGAACATATCACACGACATATACATGGAAACATATCACACATTACCTGTAAACATATCACAAAACATTACCTGGAAACATATCACATAACATTAACTAGAAACATATCACACAACATTACCTGGAAACACATCACACATTACCTTGAAATATATCACAAAACATTACCTTGAAACATATCACATAACTTTAACTGGAAATATATCACATGCCATTACCTGGAAACATCACACAACATTACCTGGAAACATAAAACTCGACATTACCTGGAAACATATCACACGACATTACCTGAAAACATATCACACAACATTACCTGGAAACATATCACTCAACATTACCTGGAAACATATCACTCAACATTACCTGGAAACATATCACACAACATTACCTGGAAACATATCACTCAACATTACCTGGAAACATATCGCATGACATTACCTGGAAACATATCACACAACATTACCTGGAAACATATCACTCAACATTACCTGGAAACATATCACACAACATTATTTGAAAACATAACGCATGGCATTACCTGAAAACATATCACTCGACATTACCTGGAGACATATCACACGACACTACCTGGAAAGGAAACATATTACACGACATTACCTGGAAAGGAAACATATTTCACAACATTACCTGGAAAGAAAACATATCACACGACATTACCTGGAAACATATCCATTACCTGGAAACACACCACGACATTACCTGAAAACATATCACACAGCATTACCTGGAAACACATTAATTAATGATGATAAAGGCATGGCGTCGGTCCTAAATTCAACCTTTAGTAGCGTATTCACAAAAGAGAACATGACATCGATCCCAGCCCCGGGGACTATTTTTCAAGGCCCTGAAGATCATAAGCTTGCGTTGACCGAAATCGATATCAATGAAGTGCGTGCGTACCTGCAAAAAGTAGATTCAAATATATCTCCGGGCCCCGACAATTTATCTCCTCGCGCGTTAAGAGAATGTAGTCAACAGCTAGAATCACCCATGACGTTAATGTTCAATAAGTCATTAGCACAGGCGAGTCTGCCTCTCGAGTGGAAAAAGGCCAATGTTACCCCGATATTTAAAAAAGGAGATAAAAAACAAGCCAGTAATTATCGTCCTATCAGCCTTACGTCTATCCTAATTAAATTATTCGAAAAATAATCAGGGATAAAATGATCACTTTCCTCGAAACAAATGATTTGATAACTGATAATCAGCATGGATTTCGTAGTAATCGATCTTGCCTAACCAACTTATTAACTTTTTTCAACGACGTTTATTCAAGTTGGGACGCCCGAGCCCCATATGACGTAATTTTCCTAGATTTTAAGAAAGCGTTTGACAAAGTTCCCCACGTTAGGCTTATTTAAAAAATGCGTTCCCACGGTATTAGTGACCATCTATTCATAATTTACGTGAACGATTTAGAGACTGATATCCTGTCAAAAGTAGCCAAATTCCCCGACGACACCAAATTAGGAGGTACGGTAACGAACAGTAAAAATTGCGAGAACATTCAATCAGACTTAATAAGACTTGCCGACTGGAACGAAAAATGGTAAATGTGTTTCAACGTAGATAAATGTAAAGTAATGCACATAGGTGGAAAGAATCCTAACTTTAAATATCAGCTTCAAGGACGTGAGCTCAGCGAAGTAAAACAAGAAAAAGATCTTGGTGCCATTATCAGTAACACTCTTAACCCAGTAGCAACGACGGGCCAAATTTGTGGCTTTACCATGTACCAGCGACGGACCATTTTTTTTTTTTTTTCATGATAAAGACCCCCCAAAATAGATGATGAATAAATTGATCACTAATGCGTTGATATATATTATGAAATGGTTTGTGTGAGCGATGATTTTTTTCTCATTAATTCGCTTATAGGGGTCTTTAAGAAACATGATCCCCGCAGCTACCTGGTTGAAATGAGTGATCAATGTTCTGCGGCGAGTAAAAAGCCAATATGATGTTGGGATTAATCTCAAGAAACTTTGATTATAAATCACCCGAACTTATGAAGAGATTATATTTAGCATTTGTAAGACCACACCTAGAATACGCCGTTCAGTTCTGGTCACCGAATTATATCAGAGATCAAGTTTTGCTAGAAAGGATACAGCGACGAGCAACCAAACAAATTCCAGCGCTCCGTAACTTGACGTATGACGAGCGTCGAAAATTCTTTTGTGACACCTTTAGCTGCATTTTATAAATAAAGATAATACCATATATTATTATAATGAATAAAAAAAAAGATCGATGGTTAATTTACTGTTTTGACGAGAACTTTGTTTAGCGTTAGTAGAGGCCGAAGCTCTTCTTTTGTGACACATTTTGCTGTATTTTAATAATCTGCAGCTGATGAGCCTTTCCCCTCACAAGTAATTATAAAACTTGAAACAAAAGAAACGAACCGACACAGCAGCGGCAGTCAGTCGCGCCGCACCGTTGTCAGATTATCAGAGCCGCGTATTTACCGGTTTCTGGCCCATAACTGTTGCCAAGAAGCACCAATAATTAACCATTTAAACGACAATCATATGAAGGCAGTTATTTGGGTGATGAAAGCAGTTTTTGGGTCGGAAATCGGCAAACACAAGAGGCAGAGTACGACAATCTGGCAACGTTGAACTGTCACGGATCAGCCTCGACGCGGCCACAGAGGCGAGGCGGCGCGTCGTCGCGTGTTTGACAAGACATTCGTAGGTATATATTCAACATATAATTTAAGACACTTCCACGGGTAGTTTTATTTCCAGGGTAAGCAAGGCGCGTCCACACACAAAAAAAGGAATTGGAAACAAGCATCAAAATAGCCTATACATGTTACTGTTGCTTATGGCCATCGCATTATTTGTGTGTTGAACCATAAAGTATACGGAAAGGTCGATGGGTCATGGTGTTGATAGAAGGGGGTCGAGGGGTGAAGCCCCCGTTAGGTAGGTGTCTCTTCTTTAAATTATCAATACCCAGAACACACCTCTACTATAGTGTAAGTTGGGTGTTTTAACAGAAAGTCACCCATGACCCCCCCCCCAACCACCCCCCACACACACACACCATTCCCCCACAGCCCCAGGCACACGATTTTCTCTAAACTATAACAATGTCAGGTCTCCCTTGTACACTATATGCCTCATCTGGGCTCTTTAACATAGCCAGTCATAACCATTTCTTTCCTCCTATGGGCTCTTTGATATGACCAGTCTTGAGTCCATATTCTAAAACATATATCGGCGCCTCAGTTCGCCTTTTCGAATAGCCTCTCGTAGAAGTTGCTGGGATTGCCATGGATTGTTTTGCGATGTTAGTGATAGTTTTAATATGGCTTCTGCATCTTGAATGGGAAAACTCACCCATGAAAACCTGGTTAGTTTTCTCTGTGGCCTTGGGTAAAAGTTGTTATGGGAGTCTGATATGTTTAAGAATATGGACCTGTAAGCGCCTCAGTTTGTCTGTTGTTTAGGTTGTTGGGATTGCCGTGGATTATTTTGTGATGCTACTCATAGTTTGAACACGGATTCTGCATCTTGAACAGGAAAAATCACCCATGACAACCCGGTTAATCTTCTCTGTGGCTTTGGGAAATAGTTGTAATGGGAGCAGGATACATTTAAGGATATGGACCCTAACCTCCTCCTCCTCCTCCTTCCCCCCACAGCCCCAGGCCAGCATGATGAGTGGATGGCCGAGGCAGTGGGCGGCGGACAAGGGTGAAAGTCCCTGCACACAGCGGGAGGCCCTCACCCACTGGACTGACCCCGCTGATCCCTGTGCCGCCAGCCAGAGGGTCATGCAGGACTTTGTGTCGTGCCAGGTGTTCCCCGCCTAGACGCAGGGGGGCGGACAGGTGCTGCTGGGACAACTGGAACAGGTACTAGAGCCCAACACCATTGTTTCTCCCTAGTCATAAATCATACCGGACTTTTTTTTTTTTAAATCTCCACAGTGCAGTGGTTAGCCTCCCTGACTACAAATCTGTGGGTCTGGGTTCGAATCCCAGCCTGGGCACTTGGCGTGCAGCCCACCCAGCTGTTCATCCTTCCTTTCTGGCTGGTTAATAAATGGGTACCTGGGGACACCTGGGGAAGGTAAACTGTGGTAACCTGGATTTTGCAATGGCTCTGTGTCGGGTTAACCCCTTGACAATGGATTTCCTACAAGAAGACCTCACCAAGCTACAGGAATGGAACGAAAAGTGGCTGCTACAATTCAATAAAGAAAAATGTAGTCATGCACTTTGAGAGGGGAAATCCAGCATACCAATACCACATCGGAAACACTCCATTATCCACCAGAGAGGCAGAGAAAGACCTGGGACTGTATGTTACCAGGCTACCAGTGAAGGCCAAATCCCTGACAATCGCAGCAGAGGGGTTAGGGTGCCTCTCACCACTGGCTCAAAGAGCCAACAGGACGGAGTTGAGCGCCGCTGCTGCTATAGTGCATGCCCCAACTTTACCTGTACCTTTACCTGCCTGTCTTCCAGGTCTCGCTCCCTGGCTGCCAGTGTTCCCAGCCCTATTTTCTGGCCAGTGCCTCCATTTCACCATGTCAGAATGTCTGTTCCCCTTTCCAAGACTGTCTGATGCAAAAAGTTCAATCCAAATCATACACATGATATTATATTGAAAATCGTTGACTTTTTCCATGTTTGAACTTGTACATTTACTTGATTATTTTCCTAGTGGAGTTTTATGAGTTTAATAGCAATGGAGAATGTTGATTAACTTTTAGAACTATTAATAAAAGCAAAGTAGTTATTTTTTTATATATTTAGAACAAATTACTGAACAGAGTAAACAAAAAATTGAGTATAATGCCTGGGTGCTGTACTGTGATTCACTGTGTTCTGGTGAAGGTTAGAGTCAGTGGGAAAACAGTGATAGCATTTTCTTCGCCAGTTCTGAGACACGCGGAGGAGGGCTTGAGAGGGCACAGTGCAGCTTATTTTCAACCTCCAATTTTGTTTCTTTTCTTCACATTTTCATTTGCCAGAGTTGACAAGCCTTACTCACAAAGATATATTGATACAAGTGGAAGCAATGCATGGATAGATCTTAATTCTAGTTTAGGGTAGGAGTTAACTGATTCCTCAGTGAACATCTCTTGCTCTGGAATAAGTCTCCAGCTCCATAAATTCATCATGACAGGCATCAAGAACTTTTTTAGCTGATAAATTGAATGGGTTTTGCACTAAATCCAACTCATCGTCACTGAGGTCAAGAAAACATTGGCTGAATTCTTTTCCCGGTGCTGTCAAATGCCACACAATTTTATTTCTTGCAAATTGTTAAAGCCTTTGATCTTCACCATCATCAGCAAGAAATGATCTCAAACATTACAACAATTTTTATATTGCTGCTAATTTTCCAGCTTGCTCCTGAAAGCTTTCAAGGAAGCCATGACTTTATTATGTTTGTATTCCTTCCTTGCATCTGAAGCTTCAGTTTATTCAGCTGCTCAAAGATGTCAGCCAAATAGGCGAGGTGCATGACCCATTCCTTACATCCAGCCGGGCAAATAATTCCATCTTACCCTCAACTTAGAAAGAACAATTTGAGTTCATCTCTAAGCTCAAATGCTCACTCAGTTACATTTCCTTTTGAAAACCAGCAAACATATGAACAGTGAACATGAAACAGCTCTCCTGGAGCGGGGGGTGCAGCAGTCACTACACTGGAGGGTAGGGGGTGGGGGTACTCATGGCAGGAGGCCTTGGGAGAGTGTAAGTGTGGCGGCCCTGTCAATGGTTAAGCTGTTTTGAGCCTCATGGTTGAGGGGCTTGTTGGGCCTGATAGGCTGCTGCAGCAGGTAACAGATTCTCACTGCAATATGTGCTGCCCCGGGGAGCTGGAAGGCAATGACAGATCAATACTCCAGATGTCTGATCTGTGATGCAAATCCCCCTGTGACACCCTGAAATTCCTCCTCCTTGGGAGAATTTCCCTGGCTGAGACCCCAAGCTTTAGGGTGTTCCACTAGTTATATCCCTTAATTAGTTTTGATAGGTCAGACAATCTCCCTAGTCCTAAAGCCCTGACTCATCATACATATATATATATATATATATATATATATATATATATATATATATATATATATATATATATATATATATATATATATATATATATATATATATATATATATATATATATATATATATATCACTCATCAGGCTGTAGCATGGCCTCTAACTCCCTCCACTTGTTTATTAGTCATTATATATGCCCACCCGCCTTCTGCAGACTCCTTTTGTTCTTATGTTCAGTTCCTCTTTACTGATGAACTGTTGTTCCTTTATGCATGCTGTAGTGCGTCTCGTTCTCAAGCCACACACAGCCACTCTTATCCATCGCCACATTCCCCCCCAGGCCGTAGCATCCATGTCTCCCGGAATAACAAGCATTCTGGAGCTGCTGAAGGAGTACGTCAGGCACTATCGCCCACTGGACGAGGAGGAGGAGGACAAACACCAACATCCTCAGCAGCACACCCACGCCCAGAGGGTGGCCACCACTGTGAAGGTCTACGCCCTGCTCTTCGCCTTCCCCTCCAGAGTGCTGTTGAAGGAGGAGGAGGCTGGGGGGGCGGGGCAGGGGCAGGGGGAGGGTTTGACTGCTCTGCGTTTGTGAAGGGACTCACCTACCTGTTCGATGTAAGTGGTTATGAGTGTTGCTTGTGGCTCTGACTAGTTTGGGGCCAGTTATTTATTTCACTTATTTATTTATTCATTTATTTATTCAGTAAGATTTATTCATTGCTTGTTTTTGTTCTGTTAGAACAACCATAGCTTGTTAATAGTTGCTGACTGGTTTTCTTTATATTTTGTTGCCCTTCATTTTTGCTTGGCTCATTTTGGTAGATTTCCTTACTTCTGTTGAATTCTGCCCTCCTCCTCCTCCTCCTCCTCCTCCACTCCCTTCCCTCCACCCAGCAGCTTCTCTACTCCTTTCCCTCCACCCACATGCTTCTCCACTCTCTTTCTTCCCTCCCCTACCAAACTCTTATTCTATGGCTCCCCCACTAACCCTGTCTCTCCCTTCCCTCCCCTACCAAACTCTTATTCTATGGCTCCCCCACTAACCCTGTCCCTCCCTTCCCTGCCCTGCCAAACTCTTATTCTATGGCTCCCCCACTAACCCTGTCCCTCCCTTCCCTGCCCTGCCAAACTCTTATTATATGGCTCCCCCACTAACCCTGTCCCATTGTCTCTGGAATTCTACCCAGAATCAGCGCTTACGCCGGCTTCAACAGCAAAGCGAGCAACATCAATACTAGTCTGAAGGAAATTTGTGACGACGAAGGCGTGGCGTTTACAAATGCCTGGCACCACTTCTTTGAGCGCCCAGACTTGTTTTGGAACGATGGACTACACCTGAATGAGGGGTCGGCGCGTTTCGGGAGGCTTCTGGACGAGGCAGTGAAAAGCTTTTCGAAAAGCCTTTCAAAAAACGGCGGGCGAGGACGGGGCAAAGGCAGCCCTTGATCAACCAACCCGTAGCGTCAGTGCGACTCACAAGAAACTGTGTAACTAACGACGCCTCCGACAAACGAACTGGTACAACTCGTCACGGCCACATTTCTATCATGTACACAAATGCACGTAGTTTAATACCCAAAAAGGACGAAATTAGGGCGTATATTGCAACAGAGAAACCAGATGTGGTAGCCATCACAGAGACTTGGGCCAACTCTACTCATCTAGAATCCGAACTGTCATTCCCTGGGTACGAAAGCTTCTACAAAAGTCGAAAGCACAAGAAAGGAGGAGGAGTAGTTTGCTACGTAAAAGTACACTCCCTGCCATAAAAATAGACAAACAGGACGCAGAGAAATACGATTCTGTCTACGTGGAAATAACCGCAAATAACAAGAAACTAACACTTGCAACCGTATACAGGCCTCCGAAACAACAGGCAGCCGATGACACTGCCCTTTACGAAGAGATTCACTTTGTAACACAAAGCAAGGAAGCAATTATAATTGGGGACTTTAACTGCCCTAACATTGACTGGGGACTGATGACTGGAAATCAAGAGGGTAACAGGCTTATAGAAATGGTGGAGGATTTGTTCCTCACTCAAGTTGTAACTCAACCAACAAGAGAAAACAATCTGCTGGATCTGGTATTAGTAAGCGACCCCGACCTCATTCGCGACTGTACAGTTGGTGAGAAACTTAATGGGTGCGATCACCACTTAATCCGTTTTAATATCAACATATGTCACAAACTCGTAGATAATCCGTCAGTGATACCAGATTACAAAAAAGGAAATTTCAACTTAGCCCGTGCGCTGCTTCCTCCTACGACCTGGGACCAACTTGGCATCACCGACAATACAATCGACAACGCGTGGAACGTCTTCAAAGATAAGCTGTTGCAAGTAGAGCAGGCTACAGTGCCTACGAAATCCAGGCGAGTAAATAGGGCCGTAGATCCACCGTGGATGACCAGAGAAATAAAAGGGCAGTAAACCTAAAAAAAAGGAATTATAATTTGATGAAAGAGAATGCTACGGTCGAAGCCAGCACACAGTACCACAACAGCCTCAGAGCTTGTCGCAGCCTTATTCGGAGTAGCAAACGCAACTATGAAAAGCAAATAGCGCGCGAAATCAAAACTAACTCCAAGAAATTCTTCACGTACATAAGATCGAAAAAGAAAGTAAAATCCAATATTGGTCCCCTGACAGACGAGACTGGATCTGTAACTTAGGACAGTAAACAGATGGCCAGAATCCTCAACAGTAACTTCGCATCCGTATTCACAGTCGAGGACATCGAAACCATTCCCGAGGGTCCTGACCCGCCGAGTGAGATCACGCCGCTGGAAATTGACTCAATATGCGACCAAGAAGTAAAAAAGTACTTGGACAAACTCGACACGAACAAGTCAACGGGACCCGACAGTTTGTCCCCGCGATTTTTATCAGAGCTTAAACAACAAATACTTCAACCACTCACTAACATATTCAACCGGTCAGTTCAACTAAACAAGGTACCGGAAGACTGGAAGATGGCGAACGTTACACCGATTTTCAAAAAAGGAGACAAAAGCGTTGCATTAAACTACAGGCCCATAAGTTTGACATCAGTGGCAGGAAAAATACTCGAAAAGATTATTAGAGATAAACTTGTTAAGTTTCAAAACAATAATATAATCTCCGACACCCAGCATGGCTTCAGAAACAAGCGCTCCTGCCTAACGAATTTGTTAGACTTCTTCCAAGGTATATATAAGAACTGGGATGCCCACATCCCCAGTGATGTTATATACCTGGACTTTCAGAAAGCCTTCGACAAGGTACCGCACGAGCGACTCCTTAAGAAACTGCACTCGGCGGGCATCGGAGCCAATCTGATCGCGTGGATAAGAGATTGGCTCACCGACAGAAAACAACGAGTACTACTCAACGGACAGCCTTCCGATTGGCTTCCAGTCACTAGTGGAGTGCCTCAAGGGTCAGTGCTGGGACCCATCCTCTTTATCATATATATCAATGACCTAGAATCAGGGCTGAAATCCACAATATCGAAATTTGCAGATGACACCAAGGTGGGTGGAGATGCCCTCACAACGGCCGACTGCGAAATCATTCAGAAAGACCTCAATCACATTATCGAATGGTCGGAAAAATGGCAAATGTCTTTTAATGTTAACAAATGCAAAGTCATGCACATTGGGTCCCAAAATAGTAACCATACATACATCATGAATGGGAGACCTCTGCAAGCGATGCAGGAGAAAAAGGATCTTGGAGTCACTATCAGCAGTGACCTGAAACACGCGAATCACTGTAAAAAAGCATACAACAAGGCCAACATTATGCTCGGGTTCATAGCGAGGAACTTCGAGTGTAAAACACCAGACGTGATGCTATCCTTGTATAATTCCATGGTAAGACCGCACCTCGAGTATGCAGTGCAGTTCTGGTCTCCCAATTACAGAAAGGACATTGCTCTACTGGAAAGGATTCAACGACGCGCCACAAAGATGATTCCAACCTTAAGGGCTCAACCGTACGAGGAACGACTCAAGCGACTCAATCTCTTTACATTGGAGAAAAGACGCCTACGAGGGGATATGATTCAAGTCTTCAAGTATCTAAAAAAGTTCAATAACGTCGATTACTCCAAATTCTTTGAACTGCAAACCAACTCAAGAACTAGAAATAACGGTTTACCCATTCAGTCGAGTCGATGTAACACAGACATTGGAAGGAGTTTCTTTTCAAACCGAGTCATCCGCCACTGGAACAATCTTCCCTCAGAAGTAGTAAATGCGAATACCATCAACTCCTTCATATATAGGATCGATCGTCATTTCGCTGCGTCGGGAGTAAACTGAATAACGAGGGGCTTCCATCTGCTCCTCAATATCGAGGTGCTTTCATCTGCTCACCAAGCCCCAAGTGGCGGTCGAGCAGATTAAATCACCCAAGCGGGCGACCTCGTAATGAGCCAATAGGCTTTCTGTTGCCTGCATTTCCATGTTTCCATGTTTCCATGTTTCCCTGCCCTGCCGAACTCTTATTCTATGGCTCCCCTACTAACCCTGTCCCTCCCATCCCTGCCTTGCCAAACTCTTATTATATGCGTCCCTATTAACTTTTCTCTCTTTTCCCAATCCAGCTTCTCCTCAGCTACCGTCGGAAGGCAGTCGTGGCACAGGCCGGGCTGCTGGTGGCGTCACAGCTGCGGGTGGTGGTGGACAAGGGCAACTTTGGCGGTGATGACAACAACGGTAATGAACAGCAGAGGGGGCGGTATGCTATGAACCACCGCCACTCCGTCCTCAAGGATCTCAACGAACTCCTTAGCAACCTCAGTGTTGGGGTGCGCACAGGACTCAGGCGACAGTGCTCCACCCTCTTGTAAGGACCTTGGATGGCTGGTGTGGCTGGGTGGGTGTGGCTAGATGTGGATTGTTTGGTGTGGTTGGCTGGGTGTGGCTGGATGGACATGGATGGATGGGTGTGAAAGGGTGGCTGTGGCTGGCTGGGTGTGACTGACTGGGTGGGGCTGGGTGTGAATCTTCGTTGCCAAATTATCGTATTAACCACATATCGTATCTACCATTTTTATGCCTGAAACTCTCGTACCTACACAAGTAACGTGAGAAGATCAAAGTTAGTGGTAAAACTGTTGAATATTGATGTTTTTCGTTCTTTGTTGTCATAGTTATCGGTCAGCAACTACGAAAATGAAATGCGATGAGTACGATAATTTGGCAACGCTGGTGTGAATGGGTGTGACTGACTGGCTGGGTGTGAATGGGTGGCTGTGGCTGGCTGGGTAGGTGTCTCTGGCTGGGTGTGGTCGGGTGTGGTTGGCTGGATGGCTGACCGGCTGGGTGTGGCTGGATGGCTGGCTGGGTGAATGAATATGTTTGTAGTTTTGTGTATTTAGCAATTTGTTTTATTTATCTTTTTAGTTGTCCAGGCAATGATGGCCTGCCATTCCCTTTGGCTGGCTGATTGGCTGGTTTTGTTGTAATACTTATTTATGCGTTAATTTATATAGCACTTGGAGTCATGCCATTGATTGAAGAGGAGAAAATATTGCCCATTGCATCTTACTTTTACATGATGAACAAACTTAGATCAGAATCATTGGTGTTAGCTGCAACATCATTACATTTACTAAACATTCACCCTTTGCTGTGAGTTCTAACACCAACACAGTTTCCCCCACTCAACACACACATATACATTTATTGAACATACAGCCATACCTCGGTTTACGAGTTTAACCCTTTCCATCCGTGACGCAGACGTCGGCGTCATAGTATGGAAAGGGTCAAGGTGAAATGGCAGAGGATTAATCTTCTTCTAAACCTCTCAATCCTCCTCTAAATTCCTCTTAATTCATTCCAAAATTTTGCTCGCACACCAAAACACTTGTAAACCAAAAGGAATTTCCCCATTGAAATTAATGTGAATCCCATTAATGCGTCCCATATCTCAAAAAAATATTTATATATTAATAATTTTACATGTTATTTTATACAGAATTAAAGTAATTTTACCAATAAATAGCAATAAAAAAATAATATAAAACACAAACCATTGATAGGGATGTACCGATACCCGGCACCGATACCGATACCCGAATATTTGACCGATACCGATACCGATACCGATACCTGTGCACCGATTTCTTTTATACAACAATTCCAGCAGCTAAAGGGCAATATCAAATGTTAAGAAGAAAAAAAAAGACCCACTACTCGTTGTTCCACCATGAAGTGAAGAAATATAGTGAGGAGGCGCCTCGTGAGGTCTAGTTGACTCAGCTACTTAGCTTTAACTTAATTGCAGTACATTTAGACTGTGAAGAAATCCCCAGACCCTGGCAGCGTTCCCCGTTGCGGGGCGACCGTCTGACTGACTGAGGCAGGCAAATGAGGCGAGTGGAAGGGCTCCGCCAATCCCGCGCCGAAGCTACTAAACCTGTATTGTACGCGTCCGCGGTACCAAAGGCTGTACTGTATACTAAGTATTATATATTTGCATTCAAAGTAATATGAATCTTATCGTTTAAAGTGATGAGAATTAAATCGCGGGAAATTCCAAACTATTAAGTATCATGATAATAGATAATTACACTTTTCTAATACTTTTTCAACAATTTAGAAAATCCAATTTCTATTGAACAAAATTATTTGCAACGAGTGACATGCGACGTACAAAACTCCTTCAGGTATCGGTAGTATCGGCAGAAAATCAGCCGATATCGATACCGATACTCTTTAAAATGTGCCGATACCACCGATACCGATACCGATACATCGGTACATCCCTACTACAAACCAATGTGTTACGGTTGTTATGGAGACTCCCGCAACTGCTAACTACACTCGAGGTGTAGGCTTCGCACCAGGGTTTAGCAGCCGCAGTTTCCCTATTCTCGAGGCACCGGAACTCCGTTCGACCATCAACGTGAAGTTAACCCAATGTATCGTCCGAGATGGAGGGTGAACGGGTGTCAGTCACGTCCAGGAGGGCATACGAGCTGCCGAGGCTCGCCCCACGTTCCTATTATGAGCATAGTATCCACCGTTCCTGTTTTCTTCTTTGCAGCACCATCCCCTTTAACCATCTTTGTGGGGTACATTGTTAAAGCACAATTAACGCAAACTGTACTGATGAAAACACAAAGATCGCACACCAAAGCACAAATGCAATCAGACACGAGCGCACGGGTGCTATCTCTACTAGTTTCCAACACGGACTGAGACTAGGGTTGCCAACTTGCCACCCTTTTTATAAAATACGGAATGCCATTTGTTCCGTATTTGTTTGTCTGAATGGTTAAGGGGAGCTGCCGGTTTTTACCCTTTTTCTTTATTCAATGGGTTTATTGTCATGATTTGTATACCAGACACAAATGACACCATACGCATAAGATTTAGCCCCCAAAAAACAATATCACCTTTCCATTTTTTACCAATGACTATTTTTTGGAAAATTTGAAGTTTTTTTTTAAAAGGCTTTTTCTACTATGATAATTGCTCTACATGGGAACAATTACTAAAGTACAAGAACCATGTTTAGGCTAATGAAAATATAGCGAAATATTGTACGTGTTAATAATCATTAGTTTGCGGAATATAAATTTTCAAACTTTCATGCGCATAATTTCCCCCTAAAAAAATTCAGACATAAATACACCATAACTCACTCACTTCATATATGAGAAAAAAAACTCACTATAGTTTGATTCTTACAAGTCTAGGCATGGTTTTGGTGTTGGTTTCATTGAAATCGGTTGAAAAATGATGGAGAAATTGAAATGCAATGGTATATAACTTACATTTTGAGATATGGCCAGGTAAAGTTTTGGATGCGTAACATTCAAACATAGCGAAGTGATATCATGGCATTTATCCTTTCATTTATTTGTAATGATACATAAAAAAAATATATCTTCATGCTCAGTCATATATTTTGATGTCCAGGCACAAAATATTCTGTCTGTAAGGCTCCTGGTTCCCCTCCCCCCTGCCTCAGCTTGAGGCGGGGTATTAGCTCACAAAGGAGGGGTGTCACAGCTACCAAGCTACTCACTGTTGCCAAGTTTGTTCCAGAATGCTCGTGGAGCATATGTCACCTCCTTCCTCTTCTCTTTGATGTTCTGGGATCTCTTCTTCCTCATGCTTTTCCTTTTAGTATCTTTTTCTTGAATTTTGAGTGAGCAGTTGAGGGCTGTTGATTTTATTCCAAGATGTTGCAAGAAATTTACTTTGTTGTATCCAAAATTATAGTGAAGGATGGTGATTTGAGAAACAAATTGGACTTTGATGCTCCAGCAAACCTGACTTTCTGACACCGCCAGATCTTTGAATGGAAGCTTTCATTTGCGTTCTGAGTGAGCCCATGAACGCATTGCTCCAGTAGATCTTTAGTTGCCAGGGACTCATAAACTTGTCTGACCTTTTTCTCACTTTCTGCATCAAGATCTATTACTAAAGATGACCTTTTGAATTTGATCTCTCTTCTACTTTTGTGAGTGCAGCTTGGAGCAGCACCATGAGTGTTCTCCCTGCTGGCAAAGTCCATGGCGTGGACGTGTCTTGGTGCTGAACACGTGATGGAATGTGGCCATGACTGCTTTCTGCATTTCCACAAATGGTTTATTTATATTGTTTCTTATTTCTTTTCCGTAGTATGATGTCAGGGTAGCAATGGTGGTGTCAGACAGTTTGTTCTTTCCACCCAGGGTACTCAGTCTCCTCCTTTTTCCAGTCTTCATTACAGTCTCCACTCTGTCTTCGTCTCTCAGCTTCCTCAGTCGTGTTCCCATCCTCTTCTGAACGTGATTTATACATTCCAATTTTGTGACTTTGAGTTCTTCGTTGGGCTCACGTCCATTGTTGATGTTGGAAATGGCAAGGAAGGTGCTTGCATCACCCATCACCATCACTAACCATATTTCTGTATCTGAAGCCCAGGGACTCTGATCTTGCAAACATCCTCAGTGCTGCTGCTTTTTCCATGGCTGCTGAAGATCCCTCATAGTTCTTGGTGCATTCTTCATCGTGCAGGGTCCTCCAGACATTGAATTCTTCTTCAGAAAATTTTCCATCTTTCAGTTGTCCCTCTTTGATGCTGCACATTTGGCAAAACTTTTTCTGCACCTCAATATCAACGACAAAGCCAGTGCAAACTTCACTGATGACTCCCATGCTAACCTGTGAAGTATGCCCTCTCTTCATCCACGAGCCACTGTAGGAAATGTTGAAGCTGAGTCTTCCATCTTCATCAGGAACAGTGTCCCATGTGTTGCATGTAGTGCCGGCGGATAGCCTCACATACTTTCTTCTGCTTCACAGTGAAAACAAATACATTTCTTGATAAAGATACTTCAGATGCCTGTAATATTTATTATTTCCCATTACAGGCATGCCATATAACCCTTGTATTCTTCGTGTGCCCGCATATCCAAAATCTTCTATGACTGACTCGTGTACTGCGGCGACATTTCTTCTGTAGGGTGGTGAACGTAGTTGTGCAGATGATTTACATAGTGCAGGTGTTGAGGTGATCTTTTCATTACAGCCTCACAGTGTAGGTCGGTGACAGTCTCGAAGCCATCTGCTGAAAACTGAACATCGTAGTCGTCGCCACACAATATTTCTCTGTCGTTTCTTTTTTCTTTCTTTTTTTTTACGTCGCGGCCTATTGCCCCGTTAGGCTTTTTTACTGGTGGGGGCCTGATGGTCGGCCCAGCCCATTGTGGCGCAGGCGAGTGTTTATAGTGGCGCCATCTTGTTTTGGCTCATACTGCCCCCCGGAGCTCATCTTTGAGCCTCTCTTTGGAGAGGAAATCAATAGTCCGGGTTGATAGATGGTCTTCAGGGCAGCATGTGGGTAGTCTTAGGCCACTCGGCGGTGACTGAAAAATCTCAGCTGTGTGGCGGCCAGGATACGAACCCGCGTCCCTCCTGGATCTCTCGGACGCGGCGCCGGCACGCTAACCACCCAGCCACCGCTTATTACTGCTTATTACTATACATTCTTCTTCACTTGAGGCTATTTTTTTTTTGGATCTTCTTTCAGTATTGTTCTTCGTAGGTCATAGCGAGGTGTTGTGGGCGTTGTTTGTGCAGCAGGAGTGGTGCGTGAGGTCGACGGGCCAGGAGAGCCAGAGGCAGGAGGCGGCAAGGGTGGTGAGTGTGGTCTGGGTGCGGCACTTGCTAAACCTATGTCTTCGACTGTGACCTCTGCCGTCTTTTTATCATGTTTTATGTTCTGTCTTGCTTCTACAAGATGCGTATACTTTTAAGATCGCCGTCCCATTCCCAGGAATGCCAGGAACAGCCCGGAAGCGCGACGCTAGGCAGGGGCCTGGGGAGTGTAACAGGAGGGCAAAGCAGAGCAGCCCCACACTCTGATAAGCTCAGATGGGCCCTGAGGCTGTATGTGTGTGTGAGCCGGGGTATAGAGAAGGATAAATGCCAGATGTCACTAACAGGGTAACATGTGTCTCAAAAAATAAATGTAATAATCGATGTATTACATACCTAGTACATATCATAATATGCAGTTTGATGTGTGTGGGGGGTCCATTATATGCACATAAGAAAAAAAGGAATGCGAATTTTAATGAAAAACTTCGTAATTAGATTCTCAAAAGGCATACGCATCTCAATAATTTTTTTCTCAGTTTTTCATTTTGACCGATTTTCTTCGTTTTTCGCCCTGCCGGCCCCCTTAAGCAGGTAAAGTTCAGTATTTTAAAAATGTAGTGGGTGCATTTTTTGGTCCGTAAACTTATGTTTGTCAAGGGTTGTCCTGAAATACGTGTAAAATACGTGTCATAACGTCACTTCCCCCTTCTTCCTGCCTTCACCAGCAGCGGCTGTCAGTCATGGCAGGCCAAAGAAATTTTAGTGTTGCCATCCGTTCCTTAAAATATGGATTCGTTCTGTATTGGAGGATGGGATGTTGCGTTCCTTTTTTTTTTTTTAGCACAAGGTGGCAGCCCTAACTGAGACTCTATTCCCATTGTTTTCCACCTTGAGCACTCTCATCTTGCGGCGAACAAAGGGAACCCTCGCTCACGTTTTCTACTTGTACAAAAAAACACGCCAGTCATCGTCGAAAGACGGGCTTGGTCGGCTAGGCTGACAACAGCCGATAGAGTTGGTCTGTCAGCATCCTCCCCTCCCCTTCATCAGCCGCCACCCGGCAAGGGCCTGTGGTCCCTCCTCGGAGGGACGTACGTGCTCGACCCTGACGGCCTCCATATAGTCCATGTCCCCACCCTTGAGGTGGCGACATAAAAAAAAAGCACAAACAGGATGCTCGTATACTAAGTCACCACTCGTAAACCAAGGCATTTTTTGTGATCTTTTTTTGCTTGTAAATCCAAACACTTGTTAACTAAGGCACTCGTGAACCCAGGTATGACTGTTTATATTTAGTACTTATTTTCCCCATTAAATACCTTTGCGATACTAGAATTTAAGATTATGGGTTTGTTTCCACTGCCCCTTCCTACTGTGCCAACCCAGTACCCACTGCCATTTCTGCAGTGCCCGTACAAGTTCGTGCCGCCCCGGGAGCCCCTTTGGTATTGCTGTTTCTCAATTTTCAATGTCAGGCTCTTTTTTCATTAGCTACTTCTTTCTCTGATTTAGAATTATTCTAATTAAGAAACCTGTTCATTGTTCAAAAGCTTAGTAAAGTAAAAAGTAAGCTTAGTAAAGTAGTCGTTTCAAGGATTCGATTACTAAAAAAATAATCGACCACAACATTTTTTTGAGATAGTAATAGAAGTAATCATTTACAAATAATTGATTACGCCCCACACCGCTCACCCCACGCCTGCCTCCCCAGCACACCCAGCACACATCTGCCGGGGCTGCTGAAGGAGGCTGGGGACTATGACACCCAGGCCAGCATTGTGGAGCTCATGTACCGCCTCACCACCTCAACCGAGCGGAGCCACAGCGTCACACAGTGGTTCCCCGAGCTGGAGTGTACCGTGCAATGCCTCTTCCTCACTATATCAGAGTTTGACCCGGTGAGTGTGTGTGTGTGTGTGTGTTTACCTAGTTTTACCTAGTTTTACCTAGTTGTAGTTTTACAGGGCCTGGGCTTTACGCTCGTGTGGTCCCGTCTCCGTATCTACATTTATCCAACTTTTCCTTAAACCTTTGCACACTTCTCGCCGATACTACATCCTCACTTAGTCTGTTCCAAACCTCTATATTTCTTTGCGAGAAGCTATATTTTTTTGTGTCTCAGGCATCTTCCCTTCCTCAATTTTTTACTATGTCCTCCTGTGTTCCTAGTGGTAATTTCTTCTTTTAGTAGTAACTCCTCGTTGTCTACTTCTTCCATTTTGCTCAATAATTTGTAGATTTGTATTAGGTCTCCCTTTTCTTTTCTTTGTTTTAGTGTTGGTAAGTCCATTTCCTTTAGTCTTTCCCACAGCTGGGCGTTATCGCGATAAGTTATCGCGGTACTTTATCGCTGATAACAAAATCGGATTATCGACCATCTGCTACTTATTTAAATATATATCGGTATCTTCGTTACTTTTGTAACCAAACTAGCGATAATCGCTACTTTTTTTCCGCCTCTCAGAAAAAAACGTTGTCTCCCTACTGCGCATGCGTGGCCCGGTGTTGTATGAAAAAACTTCGGGATATGAAATATCTTCGGTGATGAGATTTCATGCTTAGATCATGAAAATTAAAACACTAGGTTATTTTTTATGCTTCTCTAAAATCAATATATCATAGAAAAAAATCATTTAACTTTGCCCCCAAAATGATTATTCACTGCCTCAAATTTGATATTCCATATTCGTTTGTGACCATGCCATGATACTGAAGGCACCCGGTGTTGTGTTATTTGGTGTCCCATCGTCAAAAGCTGGCGCTTTTGCTTATAAACACTGGTCTCTCGTGAACTGCGCATGCTCAGACCATTAAGTGTAGACCTGTTCAGTCTCACAATGCTTTTTTAACACATTAAGAGTTGCTGGAAAGCTGAATCAAACATACAGTACCACCATCCTCGCTGTTTCTAGAACGACACTCTGTACATATAAATACAACTCGTACAGAGTGTCGTTCTAAAAACAGCGAGGATGATGGTAGTGGTACTACATGTCTGATTCAGCCTTCCAGCAACTCTTAATTACGGTTTAAAAGCTTTGTGAGATTGTACAGGCCTACGCTTGCTGGTCTGAGCATGCACCGTTCACGAGAGACCAGTGTTTGTAAACAATTTTTGACGGTGGGGACGCCAAACAACACAACACCGATTCAGGCATTTTTAGTATTACCGTCCATATGTACGTGTCAATGTGTGGTTTTAAGGTTTTGTAAGTTTCCTAAAATACAGATAATGAAAATTTGAATTCATCAACGTTGTTCTATCTGAAATATCAATATAGTATCGTTTTCGCCTATCGGACTTATCGCTAGCTAGTATCGGAATTGTGGATTTGTATCGGGTATCGGTTATCGGTTATCGCCTATATTTGTGTCTCTAGTTAACGAATATCGGTTATCGCCGTTAAGGTTTTTCATTATCAGTTATCGGTTATCGGAAATAAGGTTTTCTGTTATCGTGCCCAGCTATGGTCTTTCCTCGTATGTCAATCCCTCCAGCTCTTGAACCATTTTTGTCGCCATCCTTTGTATTCTTTCTAGTTTCTTTGTGTTTCTTCTTATGGGGAGACCACACTTTCTCCGCATATTCCAACTTTGGTCTGATCATAGTGGTAATTAATTTTTCATCATATCCTTATCCATGTATTGGAATGCTATTCCTATATTTCTCACCATGTTATACAAATCACCGAATATCCGATTAACATGACTCTCTGGCTGTTTGTTATCTTGCATTATTACTCCCAGGTCTCTCTCTTCGTGTACTTTCTTTAATGTTTCACCATCTCCCATTTTATATGTCCATTTTGGTCTTCCTTCACTTTTTCCCATTTCCATAACATAACATTTCTTCGCATTAAATTTCATCTCCCATTCCATACTCCACTTCCAAATATTGTTTAGGTCTCCTTGCAGGATTTCACAGTCTTTACTGTTTCTTATATGTCTTAGCAGCTTTACATCATCTGCAAACAGGCTCATATAACTATTTACTCCCTCTGGCATGTCATTAATATATACAAGGAAAAGTGTTGCTGCCAAAACCGATCCCTGAGGCACTCCACTCTCTACAGTTTTCCATTCCGATGTCATGTCCTTAACCACTTTTCTCATCTCTCTTCCCCTTAGGTAGCTTTCCATCCAGTTCTTCATTTTCCCTTTCAATCCTCCGTTATTTTCTAGTTTCCATAGCAGTCTTGTATGTGGAACTTTGTCAAACGCCTTCTTCAGGTCTAGGTAGACGCAATCAACCCGTCCGTCCCTTTCCTGTATTTTATCTCTCACTCTTGAGTAAAAGCTCAGTAAGTTTGTCACACATGAGCGCCCTTTTCTAAAACCATACTGTTTACTTGTGATTAAATTTTGCTCTTCTAGAAATTGCGTCCATTGTTTCTTTATCACTTTCTCACATATTTTACATACTACACTGGTCAATGATGCAGGTCTGTAGTTCAGGGATTCTTCCTTCCTTCCACTTTTGAGTATGGGGACCACTTCGGCCCTCCGCCACTCCTTAGGACCTGTACCAGTTGTTATTGAGCATTTAATGATGTCATATATCGGTCTAACCAGCTCATTTTTGCATTCTTTCAGTATATACCCTGAGACTCCATCCGGTCCTACAGCCTTCCTCTCTTCCAGCTCCACCAACAACTCATATATCTCCTCTTTATTTACTGTAACTTCTTCCATATGAACATTTATTTAGTTTTCTTGTGGCTCATTATATATTGATTCATTAGTAAAAACTTGCTGGAACTTTTTGTTTAATAATTCCGCCATGCCTTTAAGTTCATTGATTGTCACATTCCCGTCGCTCAGTCTTTCAATTGTTTCTCTTGGTTTAATCTTTCTATTTATGAATCTATAAAATAGTTTAGGTTATTCCTTGTACTTTTCCACAATATCCTTTTCATATTCCTTTTCTTCTTCCTTCCTGATTTTCACGAATTCATTTCTCGCTACCTTAAAATCTTCTTTATATTGTGTGTGTGTGTGTGTGTGTGTGTGTGTGTGTGTGTGTGTGTGTGTGTGTGTATTTACCTAGTTGTGAAATACAGGAAAAGAGCCGTACTAGGCTCGTGCTGTCCCGTCTCCATAACGCTTATTATCCAGTTTGGCTTTAAATTCATGAATCGTTTTTGCATACACAGTCTCCTCGTCAAGTCCGTTCCATGTTGTTATGCTTCTGTATGGAAAACTATTTCTTGATGTCTCTCCTACAGTCGCTCTTCTTCAGTTTCTTACCATTGCCTCTTGTCACACTTCTGTCACGTTCCACTAGGTCTTCCCCGTCCAATTTCTCCAATCCCTCTTGTATCCTGTACAGTGCTATTAGGTCCCCTCTCTCTCTTCTGCTCTCCAGTGTTGTTAGTCCCAATTTCTCCAGTCTTTCTTCATAAGTATGTTCTCTCAGAGTTTCCGGTAATTTAGTCGCTGCTCTTTGTATTTTTTCCAACTTTCTAATTTCGTTCTTCAATCTAGGTGACCACACTAATGCTGCATATTCCAGTCTTGCATGTACCATCGATGATATTAGTTTTTTCACCATTTCTTCATCTAAATATGTAAATGCTGCTTTTATGTTTCTAAGAAGATTGTATGTTTCCCCAGTTATCCGGTCTATATGTTTTCCAAAGGATAACTTGTCTGTTATGATCACTCCCAGATCTTTTTCTTCAGTTTTTTTCATGATTCTTTCATTTTTTTTTTTTTTACAGCAAAGGAGACAGTTCAAGGGCACAAAAAAAGTAAACATTAATAAAAAAAAGAGCCCGCTACTCGCTGCTCCTAAAAAGAATCCAAAGAGGTGGCCGAAAGATAGGTCAGTTTCGGGAGGAGAGGTGTCCTGATACCCTCCTCTTGAAAGAGTTCAAGTCGTAGGCAGGAGGAAATACAGATGAAGGAAGATTGTTCCAGAGTTTACCAGCGTGAGGGATGAAAGAGTGAAGATGCTGGTTAACTCTTGCATAAGGGGTTTGGACAGTATAGGGATGAGCATGAGTAGAAAGTCGAGTGCAGCGGGGCCGCGGGAGGGGGGGAGGCATGCAGTTAGCAAGTTCAGAAGAGCAGTCAGCGTGGAAATATCGATAGAAGATAGAAAGAGAGGCAACATTGCGGCGGAATTTAAGAGGTAGAAGACTATCAGTATGAGGAGGAGAGCTGATGAGACGAAGAGCCTTAGCCTCCATACTCCATACGAGGGCGGACAAGGCCCCTGTATATGGACAGCAACTGTGCAGGGGAGAAGAACTGGCGGAGACGGTACAGAACGCCGAGCCTCGAGGAAGCTGATTTAGTAAGAGATGATATATGAAGTTTCCAGTTGAGATTTTGAGTTAAGGATAGACCGAGGATGTTTAGTGTTGAGGAAGGTGAAAGCTGGGTGTTGTCAAGGAATAGGGGATATTTGTTTGGAAGATTGTGTCGAGTGGATAGGTGGAGAAACTGTGTTTTTGAGGCGTTGAAGGACACCAGGTTCTTCTTGCCCCAATCGGATATAATAGTAAGGGCTGAGGCTAAGCGTTCTGCAGCCTCCAGCCTTGAGTCGTTAAGTTCCTGAAGGGTGGGTCTTCTATTAAAAGAAGTTGAATAATGCAGAGTGGAATCATCGGCGTAGGAATGGATAGGACAGTTCGTTTTGGAAAGAAGATCATCAATGAACAACAGAAAAAGAGTGGGAGATAGGACAGAACCCTGTGGGACACCACTGTTAATAGATTTAGGGGAAGAACAGTGACCGTCTACCACGGCAGAAATAGAACGGTCAGAAAGGAAACTGGAGATAAAGGTACAGAGAGAAGGATAGAAACCGTAGGAGGGTAGTTTAGAAAGCAAAGATTTGTGCCAGACCCTATCAAAAGCTTTTGATATGTCCAGCGCAATAGCAAAAGTTTCACCGAAACGGCTAAGAGAGGATGACCAAGAGTCAGTTAAGAAGGCTAGGAGATCACCAGTAGAACGCCCCTTGCGGAACCCATACTGGCGATCAGATAGAAGGTCAGAAGTGGAAAGGTGCTTTTGAATCTTCCGGTTAAGGATTGATTCAAAAGCTTTAGATAGACAAGAAAGTAAAGCAATAGGACGGTAGTTTGAGGGATTGGAGCGGTCACCCTTCTTAGGTACAGGCTGTATGAAGGCATACTTCCAGCAAGAAGGAAAGGTAGATGTTGACAGGCAGAGGCGAAAGAGTTTGACCAGGCAGGGTGACAGCACGGAGGCACAGTTTTTAAGGACAATAGGAGGCACTCCATCAGGTCCATAAGCCTTCTGAGGATTGAGGCCATAGAGGGCATAGAAAACATAATTTTGAAGAATCTTTATAACAGGCATAAAGGAGTCAGAGGGGGGATGAGTAGGAGGAATATGCCCAGAATCGTCCAGAGTGGAGTTTTTAGAAAAAGTTTGTGAGAAGAGTTCAGCCTTAGAGATAGATGAGACGGCAGTGTTGCCGTCAGGACTGAGGAGTGGAGGGAAAGATGAAGAAGTGAAGTTGGAGGAGATGTTTTTGGCTAGATGCCAGAAGTCACGGGAAGAGTTAGAGAAAGCAAGGTTTTGACATTTTCTATTAATGAAAGAATTTTTGGTTAGTCGGAGAATAGATTTGGCACGATTTCGGGCAGAAATGTAAAGTTCATAATTAGCATTAGTTTGAAGGCTCTGGTACCTTTTGTGAGCTACCTCTCTATCATTGACGGCATGAGAACAAGCGTGATTAAACCAAGGCTTTTTAGCGTGAGGAGTAGAGAAAGAACGAGGAATGTATGCCTCCATTCTAGAGACAATCACCTCTGTGATGCGCTGAGCACACACAGAGGGGTCTCTATCCTGGAAGCAATAATCATTCCACGGGAAATCGGAAAAGTACATCCTCAGGTCGTCCCACCAAGCTGAAGCAAAATGCCAGAAGCATCGCCTCTTCGGTGGGTCCAGAGGGTGTACAGGAGCGATAGGACAGGATGCAGAAATAAGATTGTGATCGGAGGAGCCCAACGGAGAGAACAGTTTGACAGAATAAGCAGAAGGGTTTGAGGTAAGGAAGAGGTCTAGAATGTTGGGCCGATCTCCAAGACGGTCGGGAATACGTGTAGGGTGCTGGACCAACTGCTCTAGGTCGTTGAGGATAGCAAAGTTGTAGGCTTGTTCACCAGGATGGTCAGTGAAAGAGGATGAAAGCCAAAGCTGGTGGTGAACATTGAAATCTCCTAGGATGGAGATTTCAGCGAAGGGAGAGTGGGTCAAGATGTGCTCCACTTTAGAATTCAAATAGTCAAAGAATTTTACATAGTTGGTAGAGTTAGGTGAGAGATAAACAGCACAGATGTATTTAGTAATAGAATGACAGTGAAGTCTTAACCAGATGGTGGAAAATTCAGAAGAGTCAAGGTCGTGGGCACGAGAGCAAGTGATGTCGTTGCGCACGTAGGCGCAACATCCAGCTTTGGATTGAAATTTAGGATAGAGATAGTAGGAGGGAACAGAGTAGAGATTGCTGTCAGTAGCCTCAGAAACCTGTGTTTCGGTAAGGAAGAGAAGGTGAGGTTTAGAGGAGGAGATGGTCTTCCACAGAATGAAAATTAGAACAAAGACCGCGAATGTTGCAGAAATTGAGAAAAAGAGGTTCGAGGAGTTATCAAGACACCTCTCGGGTCGGCAGCCAGAAGGGGAGTCCTCCCTGGGGGAATTTGTGGTCCCCCCCCCAGGCGGGGACTCCGAGGCTTGGTGTATGTGCGCCATTTTGAAATTTTAATTTTGGGAAAAGGTGTATATGTTGTGTGAATGTAGTGTGGTGTGGATAAAGAGAGGATTGTCTTTAGAGAGCATGCTGAACTACTCTCCGGTGTTGGTGAGACAATAGGGAAACGGTTAGTGAGGACATGGGAAGGGTCTTTAGAGGGCTTCAGCTCCCTTCTCACCTCCCGTATATACCTCACCGGGAGTGGCTTGCGCCCGTTCGGTAGGTGTCTTCCTACCTACTCCAGCCAACTCGGAGAGTAGTTCCCCGATATTCGTCTACTGCTCTTATCAAACTCCATCACGCTACACTTTTCTGTATTGAATGTCATTTCCCATTTGCGTGACCATTCGCTTATTCTATCGAGATCTTGGCTCAGGGCTACACAGTCATCTTCATTAGCCACCCTCCTCATTATTTTAGCATCATCAGCAAACATATTCATATAGCTTGTCACCCCTTCTGTCATGTCATTAATATATATTACAAACATGATCGGAGCCAACACCGATCCTTGGGGGACTCCACTCATCACTTCCATCCAGCTTGATTTATTATTCCTAATTACTGTTCTCATTTCTCTCTTCATCAAAAAGTCAATATTGAACCACCCAGACCTCCAACATGATTAAGTTTCCATATTGATCGCTTGTGTGGTACTTTATCAAACGCCTTCTTTAAGTCCAGATACACACAATGTGTGTGTGTGTGTGTGTGTGTGTGTGTGTGTGTGTGTGTGTATAATTCACCAAGACCTGATCACGAGTTGGACTCGCTATCACCAGTAAGTACCCTCCTGACAAGAGCAAACTTATTATAATCGATCTCTGGGTACTGCCAGGACCCCACACACCACACACCACATCCCCTTTGCTCAAGGGGGGGCAGTAACCACTCCTTGTTAGCAGAAAGATCCCAGCCTGAGTGGGGCTCGAACCTCTGCCCGTCAGGCCGCAAAGCTTAGCAACGCAGAGCCTTTATAAGCACTGAGCTACGGAGCGGTATTGTGTGTGTGTGTGTGTGTGTGTTTATTGTCGTGTTGGGGGAGTCTGAGGTGTGCATTATCTTGCTCTGACAACCTGCTGTACGTCTCAAGTTGTCCAATTTCTTGGATATTATATGACAGCCTATGCATAGGATATAGTTGTCAGTATCACTATTATGCAGGCAACAATGACGAATACAGTCAGTTATAGTTGATTTTGAGTTTGAAGTAATTAATACTGTCACAGACAGCTGTTCTGTTGATTGATATAGTCACTGAATATAATTATTAAATAGCCTAGGCGCTGCCCTCTACAGAAAAAAGTATAACAGAACAGCTGCCTGCAACAATATTATTTATTTCAAGCTCAAAGTCAATTACAATTTTCTGTGTTTTTCATTTCTGCCTGCATACCGCTGATACTGACGACTGTTTCCTATGTGTAGGCTGTCACATCACATAGCATCCATGAAACGGAACACGCCATGTGGCGGCAGGTTGCCGGAGCATGATAATGCACACCTCAGACTTGGGTGCTGTTACTGTAGTTCTTACATACTGGAAATAAGCTAATGGGTTCCTGTCTGAATGCCAGTCAGTTAAACTTTGCTTCAAACTCATTTATTTTATGTTTTGGAGTGAACAGCCTCTGTCCAGGCTGTTCCATTGTTCATTGCCCCTGCTGGGAAAGCTGTATTGCTTGATAGCCTTCAAACATCTTGTCTTCTTCAGCTTCCTCTCCTGTCTTAGGGCTGCTCCTCCTGTCCCATGCAAACAGATTTTCTCATCAGTTCTGTCTTCTCCCTTCACTGCCCCGATCACTGCATGTTAGTTCCCTCCTTTCCTTAAGGATGGCAGCCACAGACTTGCCAATCCTTCTTTGTGCTTTATGCCTCTTATACTGAGGCCTTCTTTGTTGCTTTATATTTTTAAATCAATGGAAACAGCTAAAGGCATAACAAACAAAAGCTTGCTCATCACTGCTCCAGTAAAAGAGTCAGGAGTTACTCTTTGTATCCTGTCTGTCAATCTTTTATATGTTTCTGTTTTAAAAGTTGCTGCTGTGTATTCTAACCCAGGGCGCATCAATGCCACAATCAATTTCTTCAAAATCTTCACAATCTTGTTAATGTGTTTTTGAGGTGAGTTATCCTGGACCAACACTCCCTGGCCCTTCTCCTCCTTTGATCTTGTAATATTTTAATTCCTCATTGAATAGTTCAGTACTGTTACCCATTAATTTCATCCAGTGCAGTGATATGATAGGTTAGGTCAGGCAGCTGCAGCCAAGCTATTAGTAGTGGTCTGCTGGTGAGCGCTCCCCCACCACAGTATTCAGTATGTTTATTTATACATCTAATGTTTCTTGTTAAATTAATGTACTCAAATCTATGTATGCGTGTAATTTTTTTTTTTTTTTTTTTGTGCGTGTGTATGTGTGTGTGTGTGTATGTGTGTGTGTGTGTGTGTGTATAGTGAGTAACCGTTTGCTTCCACTCCCAGCACTGCCGGAGCTTCCTGAACGCCTACAATAGCACGCTGGGGGACAGCCGCCAGGTGTTCACCGTGCCCTACAACGCCATGCACATTGGCAAGCTCAAGCTGTGCAAGCCCAAGGTGTGCTGCTGCTGCTATTACTACATTTTTTTTTTTCATGTGGCTTATAGCGCCGGTATAGGCTGATGGTCGGCCCGAGCCCGTCATGGCGCAAGCAATTGTTTATAGTGGCGCCATTGATATTGGCTCCTGCTGTCCCCCGGAGCTCATTCTTGATTTCACTTGTGCTGTACAGCTTCTTCTAGAGTCCGGGTTGATGGGTGGTCTGCAGGACTATAATGTCTAATGCTTCTACAGCAGTGCAGCAATTTCAACATGAAACTGTATAAAGGCCACATTATCAGCACTCAGCAGATCTTTTATGTCATGAGATTAATATTGGACACACAAAATTTCTTGGCCAAGGCTGTTGTTTACAAGCCACGCCAAGTCTCTTCTGTCTTGCGTACAATTCTCACTGGCTCAGGTGTGCCTGTTAGGATGTATGGACAAGACAAATACTGGTGCTAAGGCCCCGGTCACACTTTGGTGAAGTTCGCCGCAGTCTGTTACAAAGGTGTTTGTATGAACCCAACATTTGGCACAAGGAGACATCCATCCTTGTCCTCATTGCCTTTGACCTGCCTCCCTTTGCTGTAAAAAAAAAAAAAAAAAAAAGTTTTCACAATTTTGATATACATATTTTTTTTTTCATTATCTACTGATCATCCCCCTCTTCCCTGCGGCCCACAGAATATGAGTTACCCGAGGTTTTGGATTGACTTCAACCTGGGCACCTCGTCCATCCTGATCCTGTGCCAGGTG